>NC_056729.1:343264886-343389886 GCF_019279795.1 Protopterus annectens
CCTAACCGGGAAAAGCCGAAAGACAAACAGCAACTGTCTTTTAATTCTGTGGTTTCTAAAGCTAATTAGGCCAGGTAATTTTTTCAACCCTGCTGTTCCAGAAACGCATGAAGATAATGCCATCTCTGTGAGTCTCCAATCAAGCTAGTGTACGAACTGTTAACCTTGCCTATTTTTCTTTTTTATTGCTGTATGCTATAACGGTAAAATTACACTGACTATTGCCTGTATTTTCTACCTTATCAACTGGTGCCTTATTGTACCATGATGCGTCTCTCTCATAGCAAATTAAACCTTTCCCTGTTGCCCGTAGATTTAAGTTTTCAAACATTGTACTTTTTGTTCATTTCCTTTTTTATTATATAGCCTATCAAGCATGAGGGCTATTTTCTGAAGCCTAACTGAAATTGGACTAGAGGGATACCTAAAGTGTAATTACCTTGTACTACTGTATTAACTTGTGTCTGTAAATTTTAAGCTAGATTTGGTAGTACCTTTCTGACTTCTGTGTGCTGTAATAAATGTTTGCCTTCTAAATTTGTGTCTTTTACTAAAACGTATGCTTTCTGTATTATCAGATCTATACCTTTGCATACTCTGTCAGTGTCCTTTTAACTTTCTGTCTAATGTACAATAATTATGTAAAGTGCACTGTAATCTGTAAATCATTTAAATTAGGCCTGCCTGTTATACCCTGAGTATATTGAATAACTATTACCACCTATTCTTTAGATAACGTATTTTAATAAGTCTGTCACATTACCCTTAAAACTAATAATTTGATGTGTGATATAGTAATGCTGCTTACAGATAATTCTGTCACTTTACCCTTAAACTAACGACTGAATAATGTGAAGTGTGATGTAATTGCATGTTGTAACTGAGTATGAATGTTATATTCTGAAATCTGACTCAGATGTACTATACTGAACTCATAACTGAGTATGAATGCCATATTCTGAACCTTGACTGAAATTTACATTAAAGTGATACATATTTATACTGAACATCTAAAATAGCTGTTTATATTCTGGAAACTAAACTAATACTAAAGGAATATCTTTGGCCAGTGTTACCTGAACACAGCTTAAAGAATAAAAGCTTAACTGAAATCTGGTAAATGTTATGTTCTAGAAACTGAACTGTTAGTACTTTTTCTTCTGTCAGTATTGTCTGATCATAGATAAAAACATAAACTGTAAACTAGTACTGTGAATACAACTGTCTGAAAACATGAGAACATTAACTTAAATGTACATCTGTTGTAGACATATTTTCTGTAGATAGTTGACTTGTGCACCACAGCTCTTGCCAAGTTTAGGCCTTACTTATTGTCCCAGTCACTACTGAGATATTGGTGACTATTTTAATTTCCTTTTGCGTGTCCCTTTTTTTCGTAAGCCTTCCAAACCTTCCCTCTTCCATCTCTTGTGCGAGGCTGGGTGACTGATGTTTTTGACTGTATTTAGAATCAACCTGGAAATTATTTCTGCAAAGCACAAAAAAAAGAAAAAAAACAATATTGGGTCCTTAAAATAACATTTGCAGCTTTAACAATTATAAACTGATAGCATTTCTTGTTGCCCTGACTTTATTCACATTTTTCTGTGTGAAATAAACATATGTTGCTAATAAATTCTTGTACGTCTGTAAGCAAACTGATAATGTACTATAGTGAACTAAACCAATGATCTGATGTCTGTTCAGTCTTCATCAAACCTGTGGGTGTTGGTTCCAAGCTCAGAACCAACTCGGCTGTCAGCAATCTTATGATTTCAAGCTAGAGCTCCTTCCACCCTACCCATACTGCCTAGCTCCTCTCACATACCTGAGATCTTGTTTTTCGCACATGGTGAAGCATTGTGGTCCTGTTAGAGCTCCTCCTGGGAGTTTTCTAACATGTTTAGGTCAGCCATAAGTGTTCTTTTCACCTTTTTTCCTCTTATTCTCCTACCCTTTTTCTTTCTGTCTGTTTTGTTAAAATTAGTTGTTTTCCATAGTGTAGTGCACTTGGTTGTCGTGTTTCTCTCTTATTATGTCAGAGAAATCTGACAGACCCCTTGGTTTTAAAAAATGCACTTCCTGTGGGCACAAGATCCTTGTATCTGATGCCCACAGGGAGTACGTTTACTGTTTGGGTTTTGCCCACCTTTGGCTGGCTTGTGTACTATCACATCAAAATGAATGGATGCTCCAGAAGGTACCTCCATTTCAGGCAGGGAGACCGTCACTACCAATTTTGTGTGCTTCCATTTGGTCTCACCACAGCTCCCAGGGTGTTTGCCAAATGCATGACAGTGGTTGCAGCTCACCTCAAACTGCAGGGATCCCACATGATGTTCATCGTGCATACAGCTGCAGTCATTACAGATGGGGTTCTCCTGCCGTCAGGCGGGTCCTCAGTCGACCGAATTCCAAAGTCTAGGTCCGGCGTCGGTTGTCATCGCCTTCTTCCCTGACGTTAGTGTGACAGGGGTATAAAAGAACCAGCCGACGCCATTTTCTTCAGTCTTTTTTGCCGCACGATGCCCGAAGCAGAAGCATTTCGCAAGTGCCAGTCGGCCAGCTCCTGAAATTACAAAAATTTGGAAACCGAAGTCTTCTTTAAAGCTGGCACTGCTGGGGAAACTTTTCTTGCCTCAGACCGATGTCAGTCAAAGTTAACAATTGTATTTCTTGTGGGAAGCAAATACCGCATAAGGATTTCCATTCCCTCTGTATACCTTGTTTAGGCCCAGACCACGACGTCTCGGGCTGTCGCTTTTGTGCTACTTTCAATAAACGCACTATTAAGCGTCGGGCGGAGTTCGCCCAGCACTTTTTTGGGAAAGCTTTTAACTATATAATGTCGTCGGAGACTCCGACTCCTGTTTTGTCCAAAATACGCAAGGACAAGGACCGACACGCGAGATCCGCTGCCTCCACCGACACCACGCCAAAACTGACTACACGTGGTCCGGTTCTCAGCGAGGCGCCTACGCAGCCCCTGACTACCAACGACGCTTCTCTGGCAGTGTCCTCTGTAACCGAGGCCGCAGGTTCCTCGGCCCACACCCTGACTACAGCTACCGAAGCCACTGTTAGTGTTGAGCCTCATAATGTAGACAGGTCTACCTCCACCCATGGTGTCTTCAGACCTTCCTCTTCCTTTTCCATCAAGGCCTTTACTAAGTCTAAATCAGCCATGCATTCCAAGAGACCTGTTGCACAGGGCCCATCTCCAGGCCCCATGCCTAAAAAGCAGATGCTTAAAATGGTTGAGGATTTAATTACTCTTATCAGGGGTTCCCAACCCCCACCAGACAAGAGACCCAGAGTGGAGGAAGAATCACCCTCTTCTGATCAGGGCTCCATTATTTCAGAGCATTCTGATGAGGAGGAACATTCTTACTCCCCTTTTGAAGATTACGATGCAGAGGAGTCCATTCCTTCTGTATCCCCCCCAGAGGATTTCTCATTCGGGGAAACCTTGCATACCTTGAGGGAACACTTCCACTGGGAAGGCCAAGATTACTCAGATTCCAAGAAAAGGCTTAGGGAATTACTTTTGCTACCTCAGCACAGACCTCTGGCAATACCTCCTGTCTTGGACATACTTGATGTTTACTCAGAGGCCTGCCTTAATCCGAATTCCCTGCCTCCAGCCCCAGTCAGGCCCGATAGGTACTACAGAGTTCCTAACTCACACCAATTTCTTTACAAAAGCCATACTGCTGACCCAGAAACCATTTCTCAGGGCCCCAGGGGAATGAAGGCCTCTACTGCTAAGAATCCATTACCTTCTGAGAGAGATTCTAGATCCTTAGAAAGGTGGGGAAAAAAGGTATATACCTCGGCTACCCTAGCCATGAGGGCCTTAAACTGTCAGTTCCATATGCTTAAATATCAACAGTTTGTTATCACAATTGAAAAATAAAATGTCACAACCTGAACAACCAGATTTGAAGGAGTTGCAGGATATGATACATAGTGCAGAACAAGTGGGTAAACACACCTTACAATGTGGTTATGATGCTCTAGAGCCCTCAAGTAGAGCTGCTGTTACAGGATCAGTCATACGTAGACATGCCTGGCTTAGGGAACACACCTTGCCTGATTATGTCAAAGCTAAATTACTAGATGCTCCTCTACAAAAGGATGTATTATTTGGTGCTAATGCTGAGGAGGTACTAAGGAAAATGGAAGAAAAAGCTAAATCTATGCAAACTGTTAAAGATTTTCCTACAGGTACAACCACCATGTTTTAGTAGAAATTGGCCTTCAAAAAATTGGTCCTTTCATAGGTTCATAGGTTCATAGGTTTATACTAGGCTATCTGCCCTAAGGCATTTATAAGCCTAGCCCAAATTTTTGTGGCTTATGCCACCCCTTATATGAAAAAATACTGTGCCCATTAGTTTGTTGTGCCTCTGTCCAGCAGTGACACAGAGATGATTCCCGGGGTAAACCTACGATCTCCCATCCACAGGTCTAGATTTCTCTTGAACAGAGTCAGCGAGGTGCTCTGCCTCACATGGACCGGGATTTTATTCCACAGCATAGGGAGTCTCTGAGTGATAAATCTATCCCTCCAGCACGTCCTATTTATATCCGTGCTAAGGTTTAAGTCGCTTGCTCTAGTGGTTTTGGTGGATTTGGATTTTGAGGTGGAGCATGTCCATTAATTCCGGGTTGGACATGGCCTTGTATGTCAGGCACATGTCACCTCTGAGCAGACGGTATGCGACTGAATAGAGCTGGAGTTTTTCAATCTGGCAGCATATGACAGATTTTGGAGTCCCTTTATCCTTTTGGTGAGGAACTTTGGGGTCTCTCCAATTGCTGCAGATGTCGGGTGAGATACATCCCGAATGGGGCATTGTACTCGATCATTGGTCTGATAAGTGAAGAGTACAGGGGAACAATGACCTCACTAGATCTGGATGTGAATCCTTCATGATCAGGTGGGCAATGTAGAAGGTCTTTCTAACCACTTTAGCAATGTGAGTGTCAAAAGAAAGGCCACTGTCAACCTGGGTCCCCAGGTCCCTGATAACCTCTTCTGTGCTTAGTGGATTGCCACCTATATGGTAGCTTGGGGTTACCTTGTTTTTCCCAAGGGTATGACTATACATTTTTGGCGCTTAACTTCAGGCCATGGCTCTGGCACCAGCTATCTGTTTCCGTGAGTCCCTTCTGAAGGATATCCGTGTCCGATGCACTTTCCACTATGGCACCCAGTTTGCAGTCATCTGCAAACTTTGTCAGCCAAAGTCCTCCCATGTTGGCCTGTACTTCTGAGAAGTAGATGCCAAACAATAGGGGGCCAAGGACCGAGCCCTGTGGGACACCACTTGTGACCGGCTTGGAGTCTGACATAGCGCCAGCAACTCTAACCCTGTGGGTTCTGTCCTTAAGCCAGTTTGCAACCCATCTTGTGCATATGGGTTTACATTTAAGCTGGTAAGTTTTTCTACAATACCTGAGTGGGGTATTGTGTTGAAAGCCTTTGCAAGGTCAAGGTAGGCTGTATGGACTGCCTTTCCCTCATCAATGGCCTTGGTGACTGTTTCGAAGAAGTCGAACAAGTTCAAAAGGCATGATCTTCCCTTGACAAAGCCAAACTGGGTCGGGTCCAATGTCTGCAAGTCCCCTATATCTTTGTTTATGAGCTCCATTATGATCCTCTCCATAGCTTTGCAGACTAGACTTGTTAAGCTTATGGGGCGGTAATTACCAGGGTCCGTGAGAGGCCGCCTTTGTGGAGTGGGACCACAGTTGCCGTGCGCCACTCCTTGGGCACGATCCTGTGGTAAGGCTGAGATTAAACAGCTGCATTATGTGTGGGTTTAATTCCTCATTTAGCTCGTGTAGCACACAGCCGGGGACACCATGCCGTCCCATTGCTGCTGTGTTTTTACCTTTAGAGAGAGCAGCTTTCACCTGCGCATTTGAGATGTCCGGGAGGCTACACTGGCTGGGATAGTTATCCTCCTTTAGGGGAGAGGGGTGAAGTTTGCACTGAACCTGTCTGCCAGTATGTTGGCAATGTCTGTGGGTTCAGTGATTTTTGTATCATTTTGGACTAATTCTGAGCATATCTGGGAGTTTCCACCCAGGTTCCTAACATAGCTGAAAAAGGCCTTATGATTGTCCTTTGAATCCATGGCAATTTTTCTCTCAAAACTGGCCTTAGCTGATTTTATGAGTGCTCGTATTTTTTTACTAATAATGATCATTCCCTTTTATGGATTTTGTTCTATCATGTAATAGCTTTCTCCTCTTATTGTAAAGTTTGTTAATGGCTGGGGTCCACCAGACTGGACGTTTGCCCTTTGTGGAAAGAGTCTTGGTTTTATTTGGGATTGCCTGATCCATGCAGTCCTGGAGGTGTTCATAGAAGGCATTTGTAAGGGCTTCCGCAGCTTGGGTTGTGGTTTCCACTGGCTCAGGGGCCTTGAAGGATACCACACCAGTCTTGAGAAGTGTGAAGTTTGCTTTAGAGAAGTTCTTCACTATGGTCTTTTTTGTTTGGGGTGGGGGCGGGATGTGGATTTCCAGTGAGATTAGCTTATGATCAGATCTCACCAATGAGGGATATACTTCCAGTGTGGAGCATTTTGTCCCCATGTTTGTGACAATGAGATCTAGTATATTTTCTCCTCTCGTGGGAACAGTGACTAGCTGTTCCATGGCATTTGAATTTATGAACTCCAGGAACCGTTGGGCTAGAAAGTTAGGGCTTGAGTAATGTTCCCAGTCTATATTCGGGTAGTTGAAGTCACCCAATATGATGGTGTTTGGCGATACATTTATACCCTCCAGTGTCTTCAGGAAGGCTGTGTGGGGTTCCTGAGTTTGAGAGGGTGGCCTGTAGCATGCTACAATTTGTAGAGCAGTTTTGCCTATGGTTAGTTGCACCTGGATGGTTTCCAAGCTTATGCGTTGCCACCAACCTGGAGGTGTGGGTATCCTTTATGAATATGGATACACCCTCCTTTGTGGTGTGGTCCGGGTTTTGGGGCCAGAACGCATGATATGAGGTAAAACCTAATAGTGCCGGGTGCTCTCAGGAGCCTTGAACCAGGTTTCAGTTACAGCACAGACATCGATGTTCTCCATACTGAGAAGGGCCTCGAAAAGTGCGCATTTTGAGATTTAGACTTCTGGCATTGAGCAGCATTACCCTCAGTTTCTTCCCATTTTTGTTTTCTAGGGTGGTAGGTTTAGAATTTGAGCCTTGCCTAAAAAGGCACTATGGGGTGGCAAGAGCCTTAGCCAATATCCGAATCCCAGGGTGACAGGTGCAAGCCGCCCTTGCGAAGCAGCGTGGCTTGTCAAGCATGTCATCCCAGGCAGACAGACACTGGATCCCTTTGAATGACACCAGACATTAAGCCAATTGTTAAAGCTGATCATCTTGTCTCTATATTGTGGCATCATTCTTGGTGAAGGAAGGATACTGCTCAGGGTTAGGGTCATACCTGCCTGGGCTACATAATCAGAGAGCTCCTCTATATCTCTTTTCATGTAGTCCAGGGAGGTACGTCTCAGGTCGTTCACACCAGCATGGACAATGACTGTGTCATATTTGTACTTGCCGTGGAGTGACCCGAGTGCTTGTGTTATGTGGCGGATTCTAGCGCCCGATAGGCAGCTTACTGTGACCCTCTCCTTGTTCAGCCTGGTGAGTGGGAAGTCAGTGTGTCTCACTATGGAGTCACCTATGACAAGTATGTTTGGTGTTGTATCTGGCCTTAAGGGCTGTGACTGCTTTGCACACTGCTTTTGTGGATTATGCTTTGCTTGTGGGGTGTCTTGAGGTAGCAGTTGTTTGGGTGTCTGCTTTGGAGGCCTCTGCTGTTTAGGTAAATTTTTACTCAGAGCCTCCGAGTATGTCTTTGTGTGTTTATGTGTTTGATTCAGTGGAGTGGTAGCATTATGTGAGGCTGGTTTTGTGGTGTGTGTAGTTGCCTTCTCCTCCTGTCTGGTCTTGCCAGTCCTGAGATGAGAGAGCTCAGCCTCCAGTTTGGCTAAATAGCTGCATCTCTCGCAAGTATTTGTGTTATGTGTGAGGAGGAGAGGGTTGTCTGTGTACATGAGGCAGTTATAACATTGCCTCAAGATTCCCAGATTCACCAGCTGGACCGGAGAGGAGATTGACAACTGACCTTTGGACATGCTAGAATAATATTGGGAAATCCTTAATTGAAAACAAGGGCCAGTGGGGAGTGAGGGTGTAGTGCTTTTAATTTTTAGTGCTGACTTATATAATTGCTTTAGTGAGCAAGTGCCAGGTAACTTGAGTGCAATGTGTTACAAGTAACTAAATGCAAAAACGACAAACAGTAACTTTCTTTCAAGTGAAACAAGGAAATAAGTACAGTAAGCAATGCAGATATCACTAGTGATCCACAGAAGCTGAGAAGTTGCGATTAGGTGGAATTAGCTTCCAGGGAAATAACAAGCAAACAAACAACAAGCATATAAACAAAGCTAGATTCAGCAGGCCTGGATCTAGTCTATGCTAGAGCAAACAAGGTGTACCAATTTCAGTAAGATACAGTTCAAATATTCAGGCACTATAAACCTTTAACCAGAAATTCCCAGCTCAGAAGGGCAGAGTCCAGCCTCTTCTCCCACAAGAGTGCAGACCACGAACCTTCTTAATGTAAAATAACTGGCCTGAAGCCCAAGTGCCTAAACCAGAACTAATACACTTTTAGAATAACAGACACTGAGCCCTCAATCAGCAGTTCTCAACCTAGAAGGATGTAAGCTACCTGTTCTGCCACAACAGTGCAGACCACAAACCCTCTCAGTGCAAAACAACTAACTGGTCCGAAGCCCAAGTGTTTAAACCAAAAGGCTTAGAATGAGTTACACCAAGCAGTAATAAATACAACTGTGTATTTTTAAGATGATGCAAAAGTAAAATGAAGTATGTAGAAACACAAGTACAGTAAAAGCAGATGAAATTTTTTTTTTTTTTTTTTCTGAACAAGTGCTGAGATCAAAGAAACAGATTTGAGTGCTGAAACTAGAAAACTGGCAGGCCCTAAAGAGGTAGATACAGGCACCCAAGGGGCAGAGGACAATCTCATGGATCGTATAGAGGCAGACAATGGAAAACTCCAACACCAAGAGGTGGCGAAGATAGTTCACAGCAATACAGGAAACAAACCCAATGACTTTCCCCTTTGCATGCCAAGCAAGGCTCAAATGGCAGCACCCTTAGGAGGAAAGCTGGCATTATTTACAAAAAATTGGCATATTGTCACAAAAGACAAATGGATCCTGGATATTATAAACAGAGGCTACAGATTTCATTTTCACACCCTTCCAAAAATGAGAGGCATGCCGTACCTGCCACACAATCAAAGGGCAGAGGCTCAAATACTAATTTCAAAGCTCATGGGTATGAAAGCTATTCAAGAGGTACCTACTCACGAACAAGGTCAAGGTTTTTATTCCAGACTATTCCTGGTACCAAGGAAGAGAACAGATTGGAGACCCATTTTGGACTTATCCATCCTAAACACATTTCTACTTGTACCAAAATTCAAGATGCTCACTTTACAGCAGCTTCTTCCCATGCTGGGCAAGGAGTCTTGGCTGGTAACATTGGACCTCAAGGAGGCATACCTGCATGTCCCAATCAGACAAAGCTGCAGAAGATACCTCAGATTTCTTGCAGGTTCAATCCACTATCAATTCTCTGCATTGCCCTTTGGCTTATCTACTGCGCCCAGAGTATTCACGAAATGCCTGGCATCAGTAATTGCCTACTGCAGACTTCAAGGGATAAAAATATACCCTTATTTGGACGACTGCCTGATCCAAGCGGACAGCAAACGCATACTTCTGGAACATCTGGCTTATGTAACAAGGTTATTGAATTCTCTGGGATACACAGTCAACAATGAGAAATCCAGGCTAACGCCATCTCAGAAAATAATTTTCCTGGGTGCCAACTTGGACACAAACACCCAGATGGCCTATCTTACGCCAGAAAAACAGGGGCAACTAACTTAATACTTCAAGACACTAGCAAATTGTACCAGGCTAACTGCAAGGAAAATCCTGCAGGCTCTGGGATTCATGGCATCTTGCATTCTACTAATCCCATGTGCAAAGTTGCATATGAGGAAATTTCATTGGTACCTAAAAAAACTATGGTCTCAACACAGCCACAGTTTGGAAACAATAATACCACTAATTCCATGTTTGCAAAAGGAATTTCTATGGTGGGCTCAAGCATGCCAAACAAACACAGGTCTACCATTCTGCAAGCCTCAAGCAAATCAAGTCATCACAACAGACGCCTCAGACTACGCCTGGGGGGCGCACATGACAGACCGGTGCATTCAGGGCAAATGGTCCCAAAAGGAAAAGCACCTTCACATCAATCAAAAGGAGATGCTAGCAGTGATAAATACGATTATAGCTTTCAAAGACCTTCTGCATCCAGGTCAACTATTGATAAGAACAGACAACACCACAGTAATGTGGTACATAAACAAACAAGGAGGAACACATTCATACCCCCTTTGCAGGCTGGCCATGTCACTTTGGAACATGGCTCTGGAGTTGCAAATCGAGCTTCAAGCACAGTACTTGCCAGGCATGGAAAACACGCTGGCAGACAATCTAAGCAGAAATATGACAGATCCACACGAATGGAAGTTGCATCCTCAAGTTTTTACAGAGATAATCCAAGGGGAAGGCCAGACATAGATCTCTTTGCCTCCCACAAAAATCATCAATTAACAAAATTCTGCTCAAGGACATTTCATCCAAAGGCCTGGAGAGTGGACGCCCTTTCTTTCAGTTGGACAGCACTGACAGTTTACGCCTTCCCACCTCTTCCTCTACTGCCCAAGGTGCTTTTGAAAGCAAGAGCAGACAGACCAAAGATGATACTGATTGCTCCAGACTGGCCAAGACAACACTGGTACCCACTTCTGAGGAGCCTGACGCATTCTCCTCCATGGACCCTACCTCTAATGCTTCTTCTTCTGACTCAGCACAGCTACAAAACTCTTCACAGTCAGCTGAAAACACTCAATCTGGCCGCATGGAAGATTCCTTAACATCACAACAGACTCTACTCTCCAAGGAGGTGCAGGATGTCATTTTGGAGGCCAGAAGGCCGTCTACTAGAAAAGCGTACTCCGCAAAATGGAAACGGTTTTGCGCTTGGAATGAGAAAAAGGGCCAGGATCCTGGAAAACTGAATTTGCCTCAAATATTACAGTATCTAGCTGAACTGCTAAGCAGTGGACTTTCATTCTCCTCCATCAAAATCCATGCCTCAGCCATTTCTGCAGAATACAACACTGATCCACCTTTATTCTCTCACCCACTCTTAAGACAGTTCCTCAGAGGGGCTAAGAATATAAGACCTCCAAGGAAACAACCAATCCCTGCTTGGGATCTTAATTACATTCTAGAAAAATTAACCTTGCCTCCTTTTGAGCCAGCTGCCTCAACAGATTTGCAATATTTATCCTGGAAAACAGCTTTCCTTCTGGCTATTACCTCAGCTCGTAGGGTCTCGGAACTACAAGCCCTCATGGCTGTGCAGCCCTTTATCATCTTCCATCAGGACAGGGTTTCCCTACGAACCAACCTGTCATTTATGCCTAAGGTGGTATCCAGGGTAGCTTTAAATCAGGCCATACACTTACCTACCTTTTACCCTAACCCTCAAAACAAAGGGGAAAGGCTGCTACATTTCTTAGACATCAATAGACAGCTGAGTTACTATTTGGACAGAACAAAGCCTTTCAGAAAATCAGAACAACTCTTTGTGTCCTATGCTGTAGGAGATCAAGGGAAGCCAATTTCCAAACAGACAATTTCAAAATGGATAGGCCACTGCATACGTTTTTGTTACTCTTTTCATGGTAAATCTGTACCTGCAGGCATCAGATCCCACTCCACTAGGGCCACAGCTATCTCTGCAGCCTTCCTCAGAGGAGTTTCTACCAAAGATATTTTGGAGGCAGCCACTTGGAGTTCTGTGCATACCTTCACTAAACACTACCACCTACCTTTATACTCCAAAACTAGAGCAGGCTTTGCCACTGCAGTGTTGCAGGGCATTCTGGCTCCTCCCAGTTCCACCTAGTGCCTACCACCCTGTGCGATGCTTTGGGATTCTACCCATCTGTAATGACTGCAGCTGTATGCACGATGAACATAGTACAGTTTTGTACCTACCATAAATGTAGATGTTCGAGTGCTAATACAGCTGCAGTCCAGGTTTCCCTCCCTCCTTCCCCTCTTGGGACAGGCCTAGTGGCTAACACCTCCTCATACAACCTGATTGGGTTATTCTTTTATGGTGTATTTGCTTGCAACTACTGTTTTTTGATTATATTGCATTGCATTATTATATATAAAATTATGTATTGCCTTCCTTCTGGGGGCACCTGACATCTGGGGCAAGAAAGACTGAAGAAAATGGCGTCTGCTGGTTCTTTTATACCCCTGTCGTACTGACGTCAGGGAAGAAGGCGACAACAACCGACGCCGGACCTAGACTTTGGAATTCGGCCGACCGAGGACCCGCCTGACGGCAGGAGAACCCCATCTGTAATGACTGCAGCTGTATTAGCACTCGAACATCTACATTTATGGTAGGTACAAAACTGTACTTTTCCTTACCTGGAAGACTGGCTCCTAGTCACACCATCCAGGCATCTACTGATTCAGGCCAGGGATTTTCTTTTGGCCCCAACTGTAGAGGTCACAATTAATCTTCAGAAGTCACAATTGCATCTTGTGTAAATGATGTATTGTATCCAAGCGGGCTCCTATAAAAACAAAGACCTTGCTTTTCTTCCACCAGACAGGATTCTCTCACTACAGACACATATCAGGCAAATGCTAGTGGTGCCAGTTCCTCCAGCAAATCTTGTCCTCAGGGCTCTGGGTTTTATGGCTGCAACAATAACTTTACTACCGACAGCTCGCTTACATATGAGAGTCCTGCAGTGGACGTTGTCAGTCCAGTAGTCCCTTCTGTATAATCCCCTCAATCATTCTATAAGACTGTCTCGAGTGTGCAGAAATTATTTTTGCGGTGGCTTCACGATCCAGAAGTGTCTCAGAGATGACCTTTCATTCTTCACACCTCTCGTGGCCATGCTGACCATGGATGCCTCCCAGCTGGGGTGGGGGGCATTATCTGGGATGGACAGTTCAAGGCACGTGGACTTCCCAGGAGACCAATCTGCATATCAACATTCTAGAGGTGAGGACAGTGCTTTTAGCACTGCAAGCCCTTCACTCTCTTCTTCCTCTAAGGACAATTGCAATTCAGTTCAGATTGCCATGTCTGTTGTGTAGTACCTCAACAAACTAGGTGGAACCAAGTCCTATCCTCTTTGTCGAGAAGCAATGAGAGTGTGGCAATGGGCTGTTTCTACCAGCCGCTTACTAGTTGCAGTACACATTCTGGGGTAGCACAACATGTTGGTGGACAGGCTCAGCAGGGTACTGTTGATGCCTCACAAGTGGTCTGTGAATCCGTCAGTGGTAAACAGGATTTTCCACAGATGGGGTCAACCCTGATGCAACCTCTTTGCCTCTCCCTTCAACAACAAGTGCAACAGGTACTTTGCCCTGATCTCTCTGCAGACACAGTCACCAAGAGATGCTCTAGTCCATTTTTGACCTCCCGGTCTACTTTATGCATTTCCTCCTCTTCCTCTGATTCTCAAATTTCTTTAGAAGGCATGCAGGTTGAAGAGCAAAGTGATTCTCATTGCCCCCTTTTGGCCTTGCCAAGTTGAGTTAATCTTCCTTTGGTCTCACCTAATTTGCCATCCGTGGACACTGGAACCATGTCTAAACCTTCTGTCTTACCCCCCAGGATAACTTCACCTGGATCTTCACAATTTGAAACTAACCACATGGTTTCTCCAATTCCAATGATGGCTAGAGATTCCAGGCTTTCTTCCCCAGTCCAAAGATTATCATTTCCTTTAATAAGTCTTTTACCTGGAAAATTTATAAAAGTAAATGGAAAAAGTTTTCCATTTGGGCCCAACAGCATCACAGTGATCCGCTTACGGCACCCATTTCGGCAGTCTTGGATTTCCTGGCTGTCTTTTTCATTTGGGGGACAGCTTCTCTACTGTTAAAGTTCAGTTAGCAGCCATTTCTGATTTTCATATTGGGGAGAATGCTACATCTTTAGCTTCTTCTAGACTTTGCAAAGCCTTTCTCAAGGGATCATTTCTTCTTTGATCTCCTATCAAAGATCCTTCTCCTCCATCCAATCTTACATTGGTTCATCTAGCTCTGTCCCTTACTTACCTTTGAACCTGCTGCTAAGGCAGAGTTGAAATTCTTGTCCTGGAAAACAGCGTTGTTAGTAGCTATTACTTTGGCCAAGAGGGTTTCGAAGCTCAAGTGTTGTCTTCCAAACCTCCCTATCTTATTTTTCAGAGACAGAGTTATTTTACATACTAATCCCTCTTTCTTACCAAAGGTTGTGTCAGTAAACACCATTAATCAAACCAGTAATCTCCTTATGTTTTTTCAAAATAAGGTTGAATATTTGTTGCATCTTTTAGACGTTCATAGACAATTGCACTTCTACCTAGATAGAACAAAAACATTCAGGAAATCTGATCAATTGTTTGTCGCTTTCTCATATTCCAAAAAAGGGAAAGCTGTTGTTAAAGCCACTATGGTTAAGAGATTGTATTACTCTTGTATTCGTTGAACAGTGTTCCTTTATCTAAACCAGTCAAAGCTCATTCCATGAGATCCATACCAACGTCTCAGGCCTTCTGGTCTGAAGTGTCTTTAGAAGATACTTGTGTAACTGCTTCATGGGTGAACATGCACACCTTTATTTTGCATTGCAAACTTGGTATCATATCCAGGAATAGGGCTGCTTTAGGCTCTCCTGTGCTCCAGAATATCTTTCCATGAGGCCGGCCAGATCTGTGTATCTGGGAACTCTGTCCCACAGGTTTCATGAAGACTGAAGAGACAACATCAGACAAAGAAGTAATGTACTCACTATAACATTCCATCTGTGTTGTCTGCTTCAGTCTTCATCAGCCTTCCTCCCCTCCTTTCCCCTTCCTTATCTCTGAAGGGCCTGATGGATTATTTTGGGAACCTTTGTTCCTATTTTGAGCTCCTGAGCATTCTTTTAAGCTATATTGTTTGTTTTAAGAATGTATTTCTCTGTTCTGAGAATACTGACAAAAACTCGATCTGAGGTATCTGAGAGGAGCTAGGCAGTATGGGTAGGGTTTGAGGAGCTCTAGCTTGGAATCCTAAGCTTGCTGATGGCCGAGTTGGTTCTGAGCTTGGAACAGAGACCCACAGGTTTGATGAAGACTGAAGCAGGCAACACAAGTGGAACATTATAGTGAGTACATAACTTCATTGTAGTACAAACACCAGAGTATCGACCACCACGATGATGCAAAAAAAACTTCTTTATTCGAGCAAACAAACAGAGATGAGCGCTTTCGCGTACACACTGTACGCTTCTTCAGATCTACTAATTAAGTAAAACCATCATCCTTATATACATCTAGTATGCTCAGGCTAATAAAACAATTATGTAATGATAGCAACAATCATCCAATTAATAAATCAAAAGCTAATTGAAGTTCAACAAGCCAGAAACTGCTGAGGGCATCTAGCTGCAAAAGCCAAATAAACTAATACACTATCCTTGCTAACTAAAATGAAACAATTGTTACTATTGCCCTAAAGAAACATAATTAAAACAAGGCATAGGCATATACAAAAGCATATAGATAAAACATAATATTTGTCATAAAGCAATTGCATGTATATATCCGTCTAAGACTTATATAACTAATATAGACATATAAATATCAACATTTCATCATATGCTTTCAAATTTAAATATATAAAAAATATATATATATATATATATATATATATATATATATATATATATATATATATATATATTAAATTGTAATTCTAGAAAATATATACATATATATTATTCTGGGGCATATATGTATAAAATGTACATTCACATATATGCATATTTACTTAGCCAAAACCTTATTTTAAAATTTTCATACATTTATTAATTAATTATGGAGGCTAATCTATAAAGGTCAAATGTATATGAATCAAATATGTAAATATATTTAACAGTTAAAAAGAATTAAAAAATATATAATATAAAGGCTAAATTGTTTATGTATATATATATATATATATATATATATATCAGATATAATGTAGAGGAGAAAGGCACATGCCTCTTGAGGCCATAAGGGACATGAAATTGACGAACATGAAATTGATTCATCTAATATAATGCAATATATGTGATATTAATTAATCTAGTGATCTAGTAGAACTAAATAAAAGTATTCATTAAAGATAAACATATATATTTGTATGTATATATATATATATATATATATATATATATTTATATATATATATATATATATATATATATATATATATATATATATATATATGATAAATAATATATAGTAATGTGTTATAAATAAATACATACTTTTAGTGAATAATTGTAAATATAATCTCAAATATAAAATAAAATGAAATTATTATTTCAGGCTCCGTCCTTTCAATGAAGATCTAACACTAATATATTGATTTAGTCCAGGTGGATAGTGTGCTTTTAGACGTAATATCCAACCTAGTTCAATATTTTCTAATTCATTAAAGATATCACCTTTCCTTTTGTTCGGCTTAACAAGTTGTAATATTCTAAATCTAAATATGTGTCCCGGATTACTATTGACATGCTTGGATAGGGCATTCTTATGGTCATTTTTCTTTATATCATATAGGTGATTATAGATTCTTTCTTTCAATAGCCTTGTTGTCATACCTATATAGAACGCCTTACAGTCCAAGCAATCTGCTAGAT
Organism: Protopterus annectens; assembly: GCF_019279795.1. Taxonomy (NCBI): domain Eukaryota; kingdom Metazoa; phylum Chordata; order Ceratodontiformes; family Protopteridae; genus Protopterus; species Protopterus annectens. The sequence continues at coordinate 343,281,793 of NC_056729.1, forward strand.
ATACTAGATTGGAACTAACACAACTAGCTATAAAACTAGGTTTAAATACAAAATCTATTGAAGGATGTATGAAAACTTGTTCTGTTGTAATATGGAAACACATATTGCAAGCATTACATGGATATGTCCCTAATTTATTAAATGGAACCCTCATGATGTCTCCTTTCTTTTCGTCATTAGTCTTTTCTATACATAATAGTCTCTTAAGGTTTTTACTATTAGTATATATGAAGGCAGGTCTCTCTCCTACTAACTTCTTAATCTCTGTGTCTGTTAGAAGTATATGCCAGTTCTTATTTATAATTCTAGTGATACATTTGTTATCACTAGTATATCTGGTTTGAAACTTTACCACATGTTTCCTAGGTGCATAGGTACCCTGTGTAACATTAGTCCTATCTCTAGTATTGTGAGACACTTCTGATAGCTGAAGAGATTGCTTTACAGAGTGTATCAAATTTGGGTCATAACCCCTCTCTATGAACATCTGCTCTAATGTGTGAATTTGTGTAGACAGGTCTTCAGCATCTTTACATAATTTATTAATCCTAATAAACTGACTTTTTATAATGTTGTGAAACACATGCCTATGATGCATACTGTTATATTCTAATAGTGTATTTTTCCAACAAGACTTCCTGTATATAGAAGTGTGTAAAAAACCACATTCATCTTTTCTGATGGTGATATCTAGAAAATCTATCTTGGTATATGAATATTCAACGGTAAATCTAAAAAATGAAGTAGTTGATTCTAAATATTCTACTAAAGCTGTGAATTCATCTATGGTGCCCTTCCAAAATATGAGGACATCATCCACAAAACGCTTGTATAGTAACATCTTCTGAAAACCTACACTATTAAATAGATGCATACATTCCCAATAATGGACAACTAAGTTTGCGTAGGTGTTTGCACAGGGAGTGCCCATAGCCACTTCCCACTGTTGCAAAAAAAGATCATTATCATACATAAAGACATTATTATTTAGTATTAAATCTAATAACGCATTGAGTAAAATCTGGTCATTACTACCAAACATGTTACTATCTTTAATGAGACATCTAATAGCTTCCGTACCATAGCTATTTGGTATGGATGTAAAAAGGTTCTTCTTGTCCATAGTTACTAAGAGGCAATCACTAGGAAGACCTTGGTTCAAAGCTTCTAGGTCATCTAAAAGCTGATAAGTGTCTCTTAGTATGGAAGGAATGTTAGTAACTATAGGTCTTAATTTCCTTTCAATATAGACTGACATAGTCTCTGTGATCCACCCATTCCCAACAACTATGGGACGTAGAGGAGGTGGTAATATATTTTTATGCACCTTAGGCAAACCCTTTATGTATGGGATTCTAGGTTGTTCCACTAAAAAATAGGAATATAAATCATGATCAATTTGTCTACACATTAAAAAGTCATAGAGTTCTTGGTGTACCTCATAAATCAATCTCTCTAAGTCAGAATGTTCTATTTTGATATATGTGTCTACATTATTCAACATGTTTTGCATACTGTTATTGTATGTTTGACGATCTAGCAAAACTATCCCCCCCCTCCCTTATCAGCCGGTTTTATGACAATATGATGATCACGCTGTAGGGAGTATATTATTTCCCATTCATGATGTGAAACGTTAGTATACAGCTCTTTAGTTCTAAAATTATTAAAATAACAATAAAAGTCATTTTCACAAGCTCTCAGAAAACATTCCACTACAGGTGGTAGTGTCGGCGTGAAGGTGCTTTTCCTTTTGAAATCAGAATCAGTTTCTTTAACAACTTCAGAGGGTTTATTCTTGCTAAAGAAGTTTTTCAAAGCAATAGTACATGTAAAAAGTCTCAAGTCAATTAGAACTTCGCTGATGTTACTAACCTGAGCCGGTATGAATGAGAGGCCTCTGTTTAGTAAAGCATTTTCAGTTTCTGTAAGGACCCGGTTGGATAAATTAAAAACCAAGCTGGTCAATCTCTCATTCGATTTCTGTGATTCGGTTGTTCACCTGAAAACTTCCTTTTTGTTCTCCCTCGACTGCTGGATCTGTTTTGTGGTGTCCTTTGGAACTTTATTGGTAACGGTAAAAAACCCTCAAGATTTCCTTGTTTAACTTTAGGTTTCGCACCAAGCGTGCTGGGGTTCTGTCTTTCCAACGCTTGCTGATTAGGAGGGGGAGTGTCTTTGATGTCCTGAACCACAGTATTCGTTAATGTTGAGCGCGAAGCCGTTGCATCATCTGTAGAGATAGGATCTCTTAAAAGGGAAATATTTGGTTGAGAATGTAAAACACTCACTTCATTGGCAATGGAAAAATGTTCTTCATGTTTGTTGTTAATGTTTGTAGATTCCATTCTAGTATCTCGATGCCTAGGCCAAAATACCTGGCCGTTATGGAAATCGATATGGTCCCTTTGAAGTTTTCGTGTTTTTACCTGTTGAAGTTTTTCACTATAGGCAGACACTTGGCTGTATAGATTGTCTAATCTTTGAAGAAACATTTCCCCTTTAAATTTTGTCGAAATATCTTTAAACAAAGTTTCAGTTTTTGAAGTAAGTTCTTTCTCTATAGGTAAGAAATAGTCAATAAGTAACCTTATATAATTAAACCCCAGGTCCAGGTTCAACTGTTGCCATCTTCTTAAAAGCTCCGGATGATTTTCGCCGTAAGTTGGCATACACAGGACTCTCATTCCCCTGGGTTTAACTTTGAAATGTGAACAGGCTTCTAGGTGTCGCCTTTGCCAAATGAGCCTGTATAACCTATATAGTGTGTTTTCAAGTTCTTTATACATGGCATTAAATTCTCTTTGAATGTCTATATTCCCTTTGTCTAAAAAAGTAGTTGACATTGCAAATTCCATGTTCAGTAAGGGATTGTCTTTCGACTCAGTTAAGACATTCCATTTTCTTACCAAAACTTGTTTATTGGGCACATAGTCCAGTTCTACTGTGGTAGCATCCATCATGTGAAGGCAGCTGAGCGTAAGAGAAAAAAGAGCAAAACCAAGAAACACAACCTCAGCTGGCTCCCAAAGGTCTCCTCCGCAATATATGGAAAATGCAGTACAAACACCAGAGTATCGACCACCACGATGATGCAAAAAAAAAAACTTCTTTATTCGAGCAAACAAACAGAGATGAGCGCTTTCGCGTACACACTGTACGCTTCTTCAGATCTACTAATTAAGTAAAACCATCATCCTTATATACATCTAGTATGCTCAGGCTAATAAAACAATTTGATAGCAACAATCATCCAATTAATAAATCAGAAGCTAATTGAAGTTCAACAAACCAGATACTGCTGAGGGCATCTAGCTGCAAAAGCCAAATAAACTAATACACTATCCTTGCTAACTAAAATGAAACAATTGTTACTACTGCCCTAAAGAAACATAATTAAAACAAGGCATAGGCATATACAAAAGCATATAGATAAAACATATTTGTCATAAAGCAATTGCATGTATATATCAGTCTAAGACTATAATATAGACATATAAATATCAACATTTCATCATATGCTTTCAAATTTAAATATATATAAAAAAAAAAAATATATATATATATATATATATATATAAAATTGTAATTCTAGAAAATATATACATATATATTCTTCTGGGGCATATATGTATAAAATGTACATTCACATATATGCATATTTACTTAGCCAAAACCTTATTTTAAAATTTTCATACATTTATTAATTAATTATGGAGGCTAATCTATAAAGGTCAAATGTATATGAATCAAATATGTAAATATATTTAACAGTTAAAAAGAATTAAAAAATATATAATATAAAGGCAAACATTTTATGTATGTATATATATATATATATATCTGATCTAATATAGAGGAGAAAGGCACATGCCTCTTGAGGCCATAAGGGACATGAAATTGACGAACATGAAATTGATTCATCTAATATAATGCAATATATGTGATATTAATTAATCTAGTGATCTAGTAGAACTAAATAAAAGTATTCATTAAAGATAAACATATATATTGTTTATCTTTGAAATATAACTTCATTGTACTAATAAAGACATTGCTTGTTGCCTTGACTTTATTTATATTTTTCTGCTTGAAATAAATTCTTGTAAATCTGTAAACAAACCAGTAATATATACTGCAGCAAATGAAACTAAATACTACTAAGAAATATATTCTTGCAAGTCTGTAACTGAACTGATAATGTACTACAGTGGAATGGAAAGGCTGTAACTTTATTATTAAATCAAACAAACCTTAGTGGTATTGTTTTTTCCTGTCATAACCTCAAATGAAACTAAACACTGTATTAATATGTTAAAATTTTTTTCCATTTCTGCACCTGTAAAGGTTCATAGTTTCAGAAGAGGATACTAGGCTATTGGCCCAGAGGCCCTTATAAGCCTAGCCAAGAATTTCACGCATGTTTCCACAAAGTCAGCCCCTGTTTTCCCTGTCCAACAGGGACACAGGTGGAATCCCAGGGGTATATTTTCAGTTTCCTAACCAGTCATCCAGGTTCCTCTTGAAGACGGCTAGTGAGGTACTCTGCTTGACATGGAAAGAGAGTCTGTTCCACAGATAGGGAGGCTTTGGGGTACAAATTTATCTTGCCAACAAGTTCTATTAATGTCACAGACCAGGTTGAGGCCTTGCATGCGGGTTACGAGAGTGGAGTTTGACTTACAGATATGCAGCAAGTCCATCAAGGCTGAGTTTGAGACTGCTTTGTATGCCAGACACAGGTCACCTCTGAGCAGTCTGTAGAAGACTGAGTAGAGGGACAGGGCTTTTAGCCTATCTGTATAAGATTGGTGTTTGAGAGCCTGGTTTTTCCTTAACTGTTGAACTTTCTATGTTTACTTTCTGACCCTTGGGTCTTACCATACTACTCTGTGTGTGAATTTCCACCGTCTTAACATAGCCATTCCTTTAGATGATATCATTTATTTTTTTCAGTACTACTGATTGGTGCAAGGATTTATCATTATGGTCTACAATGTCTACAATTTTCTTGAATAAATAAGAAGAACTGTAACTGCATAAACTGTCTCTAAGAATATTAAATTTATCTTTTCCATAATGTTTTAGGGCATACCGTACTGTCTTTAATTCATCTCGCTGAGCTGGCCTGTAATCTGATCTGGTGCACTTGGTAAACTGCAATTTCTGCTTGAAATATATACAGTCTTGAACCGCTTACATAGACACATTTATTAGTAGCGTTGAACTGATCTGATTCTGGAAGTTTACTTGTCTGTCCTTTATACAAATATGTGAAGTTCTTTATATTGCATACACATTTATTACTAGAGTTAACCAGATATAATTCTAGAAGTTTACTTGTCTGCCCTTTATACAAGTATAGCATAGGAGTTGAATCCGTGACTTTGACATGCAATGTTTATGATGCACACTTTACTTGCATGGGATCTGAATGTTTGACTGTACTGTCATTTCTATTTAAATTTTACATTCTGCAAACAAGCAAAACATCATTTAACATCTGTGAATGTTTTTTTTTTTTTCTGTGTATGTATCAAGATATTTATGCATTGCAACACTTTACTACTATAATACAAAGGTCTTGACTGTGTCTGCTAAACAAAACAATAAGACAAAAATTAATTTGCCAAATCTTTAACTTTAATCTTTTCTTTAATTTTTATCTAAATCTTTAATAATCCCTTTATTCTGCAAATTAACTTTACTGTATTTTCTGGTATATCCTACACATGTGCTTCCAGAATGATAAATACATACTGTTACTTTTTTTCGCACTGTCTATTTCCAGTACATCTTTCTGAGCACTTCAGCTGTGTCAGCTGAACTGGAATTTATTTTATCTTTAACCCATAACCATAAGTCTGCATTTTCCTATCGTAACCACTTTTTTCAAATTGTGTACATTTGCAGAATCTACTGCATACAAATTCTTACAAGTGTCATCTGTGTGCAGTACCGAACATCCTGTAGCATTTTTATTTTCCTATAAAATCTTGTTATTGAAGTCTAAAACAACATACAACTCTGACATGCCCATATTTAATACAGGGCTATTACACTTCAAACTATTAACTGCTGTAATCTTTGATCCTTTAAATCCTGACAAAATTGCATTTGTGTCATCTAATAAAGGTCTGTTTGTAACTGAAGGTGATTTGTCTATATTAATCAGTACATTATTCCATATTTTTTTTTAATAAAGAATGAAATATTGTCATTTCTTTCAGCCTTAAACAATGACAGATAAATTATCTGGTTTGGTGCTGGACTGCCACACCCTTTCTAGATAAGCTGAAAATTCTTTTTTATAGAACTAGCAACAACACTGACGAGCTATAAAATGCATTTCTTTATTTTTCCCTGAAACACTAGTAATAACATTGGCTTGAGGTAAGGTATGCAGTTTTTTCTTTACTTTGCCCTAAAAATTTGTAGCGCGTTTATGCTGGTGACTATCAGACTGAGCAAAATCTACACTTTGATCTCTCTTATTCCCCCTCTGCAATATTTGCACTGGCTTCTGAAATAATGTGAATTTGAGACATTGCAAATATTTGCTTTGTTTGATCAGGAAGTTTGCATGTTATGTACATTGGCTGTGTTTACATCTGTATTTACAATACTGCTACATACATTGTACTTTGAATTACACGTAAACTAGAATTTATTACCTTCTGAACATTTCTATTTGAAATTGTACTACTAAACTCTGTCTTGAATTGCATGTGCTGTAGCATTTACACTGATGTCTGAAGATCGTAAACAAGAATTACTGACAGAAGCTGACCCATTCTGCGAAGCAATGGAGTGTGTGTGTTGCAGTGTACTTCTGTGATTTAATCCCTTTGCATCTGGAAAGAAGTAACATTCCAGAACTAATACCTTTTAAATTTAAATGAACAGTTCTGAAACACACTCCCGGATTTACTAAACTTACATGCAGGACTAGATTAGTCCTGCACGGAAGCGCCCGTTTAGGAGCAGGACGGCAGCGCGCCATGCATATTAAGAAAGTGCGCTGCCCAAGCTCCTAGGCTTACACGGAGCATGTATAAGTGCAGGGGGCATGTCTGAGAACAGAGCTCTCAGAATAAACACGCCCCAGCAGTGTAGAACAGAAAGTGGTAAGAAATGAGCGAGACTGCTCATAGGTGTCCGCATATCCCCACCAACAGTCTCCCATGTGTACAGCAGCAACAGTACATACAAATTAAATGAAGAAACCAGTATATTCATATTTTTAAAAATCCGAGTACAGTTAACCATAGGTGCGCGGGTGTGCCCATCGCTTAGCTACGGTTAAAGCAGCTTGAAAGGCTGAAGAGGATAACAAGGAAGATATATGCAAATGAAGCATCACAGCAATAGTATAGTGAGCAGAACAGTCGCCTAACGAGCAGGCATTCCTGGTTCAAGTCCCACTGCAGCACAGTCTATTTTACATGGCAAAGCACATTTTAACCAATATTTTTGTTGCAATACCCACTACATAACACATATTTATGAACTGGAGTACTGCAAGAAATGCACATGTGAAGTATCAGTGTCAGAATGAATAAGGCCCTAGTAAGCAAGTTTAAGCACAAATAAGCAGTAATAAGCATATGTAAGCACTAGTAAGGGGGTTTAAGTGCATTTGAGCAGGGGTAAACACTGCCTACACAGAGTGAGCAGTGTGGAAGCTAACTGAGTATAAGAAACTGTAACCGGAAGTTAGCAGTGCTTACGGCCGCGCAAAAACTCGCACACCCGCGTTCAGCTGCTTTAAAGTGCCTTAACCACTCTGTATCTAGTGGCCCATGTTCTGCCCAGCAACAAAATAAACGGCCTCTGCAAGGCTCAAACCCAAGACACTGTACACAACAGTCACAGTATTTAACCACTAAGCCATTATAGCAGTACATAAGATTGAGGTTTCAACAAACAAATCCTCACTACAGGAAAATCAAACTGAACATGTGAAAGGAATGTATGTACAGGTTGATGTTGTATAACCTGTTACATAACATAAATATGTGAACTGGAGTACTGCAGTAAGGCCAGATGTGAGGTGTTATTGTAATAAAGTGTTGGAAGTCCCCAGGACCCCATACAATGTACGTACAGATGAATCACAGATACCAGACACAGATAAAACATGTAACAAATAAGAAGTCAATGCCAAACGGAAAATATAATGCTAATTAAATATTAAGCAGCACCAAGCATTGCACAGCTCAGCTTACTTGGTGTAAGCAATGTGTAGGCTGGCTAACTCAATCTGCCCAGTGGTATACCCCTTTAAGCAATGCCAACATTAGGTAAGCAGATGTGCCCATAGCTTAGCCTTTTCAAAACCATCCAATACTGGGAAAGTGCGGGAAATCGGGCTTATTTAAATGCCATAGGCACAAATACATCCCATAACAGGTATCAGCTCCCTACTTTAGGCAGAATGGCTGGAGTTGGGGAAGGTGCTCAAGTTAGAGCACAGTGCTGGGGCACTCAGGAGTCCAGATTCATGGTATGGCTCCTGGTAAAACACCATGAGCAGAGACTACTGCAAGGCCAGTACCAGGGCTCTCAGTATAGAGTGGAGGCCTGGGACAGTCTCGCCCGTGACCTCACCAGTGCCACTGGTATTCCCCCGGACTGGTGAGCAGGTCAGGCATCACCATGCTGACCTGAAGCGGTAGAGGGGGGATCTCTTGGAACAGTGGATCCAAGAATCAAGGCAGATGGCCAATGCCCCAGCACTGAGTAAGTACCCATTCTACTACGTAGATAATGATTGCTTAGCTTGTGTATACTATGGATAGGTAATGGCTAAATATCACTGTATTTCCCTGACAGCTGCAGATGAGCGGGCTGCAAACCAGCAAGCCCATGCTGCTAGGCTGCAAAGGCTGCGTCACGAGGCAGGTTAGTAATAAACTTGCATGTACTGTCATAACAAATAAATATAACAGTTCTAGAAAGTGTTGTACCAGTATAAAAATGTATTATGTATGGAATGTATTGAATAAACTAGACAAAATGGCAGGAAGACTGTCATATAGGTTGTGTGGAAATAAAGTTGTAAGATCATGTTCATAAAAGTATAACCCCTGGAGTGCTTGTGTACATTCTGCTTTCATATGTTGTTGTAGTGTTGCATTCTATAAATAGTACTGTTACCCACACTGTTGAACACAGATAAAATATATAGGAAGTTCAGTATAACAATGTTGGAAGTCCCTAGAGGTCAGTCATATTGTACAACTGAGGGAGACTTGCACAGAAAATATTGGAATGCTTCACACCAATTCCCTGATGGCACAGTGTACTGTGATGTCAACTGTAATATTTTTACCACATACAGCAGAGGGTTGAATCCCGGGAGTGGTAGTAAGTTGTATGCATAATCATACCCCACAACTGTACAGAGTTTGTGAGAATATTCAGATAGAAAGCTGTATGCATAATCATACCCCACAACTGTACAGAATTTGCTAGAATGTTCAGATAGTAAGCTGTAAGCATAATCATAACCATCAACTATACAGCCTGTGGCAGAATGTTCAGGTAGTAAGCTGTATGCATAGTCATATCCCTCAACTGTTCTGATCTGTCCAGCAAGTCCAGATAAATGGCCCAAATCTGCTGCCCGGTAACCTGTTCCCCTGACATATCAGTGTGATGATTCAAGAAATGTAGGCAGCTTCTACTGGCATATAACTGATAGTCAGACCTGTACTTAGTCAGAGAATGTATATGAAAACAAACCTGTCATTGTAGCTTCCCACCCAAAGTGTATTACAGTTATTCTCAAATTATGTCACATTAACACCTGCATCCTGTCAAGCTGTGACCAGTGTGTGTGCAGTAACAGATTGTTAGGTATGTGTAGAACATCAACATGGAATTTGGGAGTATGTGTAGAAATTGTCAGGTAGTGTTAACAGTGATTTTGTCAACAGCTATAACAGGTAAGAGGTGAAGACTCTACATAAGACACAGTCCACGTAGATACTAATCTAAAAACATACCATTGTACAAAGTAAGGACAGTGGGTAGTGTAATAATACATGTAAGGGACAGATCACTGCAGTGACTAAGAAAGTTGTGAATACTACAGGGATATATTACTTGTTAATGGACCTCTCTCTCTCACTCCCACCATACACTACAATAACCTAATTACACACCTCAATGGGTACGTGTACACTCCAAACTTCTGTCGGGACATATGTCGTATTGATTTGTAAATATTCACATTTGGTTCTATGCATGTGCCATGTTAAAATACTCCCATATTGGTGGCTTGTTGCCATCAGTGAAACCCGCATGCTGTTGTAATGGCCACTGTTGTCCCATATATGCATGTGTTCTGCTCACTCTGCAACTGTTGTATATCTGGTGTCTTGGGTTTATGGGAATACCTGTGCATGCTGTTATAACTAATCTTGCATGCTGTTGTCTATTACTAACTGATATCTTTCTTAAAAATGCAACACCATAGCTCGTATGGGAAGGCCAGTCCCAGCGAACCCACCTCAGCTGGCCATGGCACTGGGCACCAGCATATCTGGGGCCCAGCCTGGGACCTCTTCCTCCATTGGCCCTGCACCACCTTCAGGTGAAACCGCTGCAGGGGATGGGGCTCACCCCCCCTGGGAGCGGGGGCGGAGAGGTACCTGTCACCCGCCGTCAGGTCCGGGCTGTGGTGCTTAGCGAGCTCGACAAGGAGATTCGAGACAAGCTACACCAGCTTGAGGGCCGCGTGGCACAATTTGAGGGTGAGCCTACCCCTCCTACCCAGCCCCCAGCACAGCCACCTTTGGGGCCGTGAGGGTGCAGTGGTGACTGTCCATGGGTGGAGACCTCAGTCCCACTGTTTCCATTGGGGGGCTCATGGGCTTGCGACTTCTAAACACCTTTGCCCATCCAAGGTGTTTACCCCCACATGTCATATACCTCCACTGTATGCGCCTTGTTTGTCTTGTCTGTTAACCTACCCAACCTACCTCCCCAAATATTGAAACAACAAAAACTCCTTCTTCCACACAAAATAGAACAACTCTGGCCCCAACAAAATATTCAGTGACTGAAATGAAAGGGAACAAGCAGAAAATAGAATCTCTTTATTTCTCTCTCTCTCTAAAGCTTCGGTGTTTCCACCTTCAAGGAATATCAAACATTCAAATTGCAAAATACATGTTCTTATATAGAACTTTTAATTAATAATACACACCCCTTAATTAAAAAATTATGTAACTATATAAAAAAAATCCTATCTTAAAGTAACTTCCAGTTTAGCTCATTATTAAACCCTATGGGTGTCATAGTTTTATACTTTAAAATAAACATGCTTTCTTTATATAACAACTTTTGTTTCAATACACTTTCATCATTAAATAAACATTCTACCTCCCCAAATATGCCTACTATCCCTCCCCAAAATCCCACTGTCACCTGAAAAAAAAGGGCAATCTGTTCCCACAAAAAAAAATCTTGCCCCATACATAGCTGTCTATTTCGCACACATGTCCACTGGACACATGTAATCCAGTCTAATTGACAGTCACAACAAATTATTGTCCTCACCCCCCAAGGTGTTTGTGTGTCCAAATCTCCCTCCAAATTCAATGTATATGCACAGCTGTAGCTGTAGAAGAAATGGGCAGCTATGGACCTTCCCTACACCCTTCCTGCACATCCCTGGATATGTTCCCTACTGTCTTTCATCTTTGTGCTCCTTTTTTCACCACTTTCCTATCAACCTTTTTTTCTTTTCTTTTAAAGAAATTAGTGTGGGGGTAAGCGGGAGTAAGCACTTTTAAGCAGCAGTAAGCGGGTCTAAGCCTCTTTGCATGGGGGTAAGCTATGCCTACACACGTAAAGCAATTGAGAAGCTAACTGGGTGTAGGAACCTGTAACCAGAAGTTAGCAGTACTTACCTCCGCGCAAACCCGCTTACAACTGCTTTAAAGTGCCTTAATCACTCTGTATCAAATGGCCTGTGTTCTGCCCAGCAACAAAATAAACAGCCTGTGCAAGGCTCAAACCCAGGACCATGCACACCATACACAAAGTGATTTACCACTAAGCCATGCCAGATGTACATAAATCTGATGTTTTCAGTAACATAACATCCAGCCCAGTCTTGCAACAGTACAGAGAATGTATACCAACATCTTGATGTATGTGCGTGTGTAAATATATTATTATGTAAACAGATGCAACATATCTATATATGTCGATATATATATATATATATATATATATATATTCAGAAATATATACATATATATAAATATATATGAACATATATACATGCAAATGCCGACATCTGCACATGTATGTGTCAACACCTATATGTCCACTTATACACAGCAAGTTACATATATATACGCAGATATATATCTCCATAGGTATATATGGATATAGTTATAAATATGTAAGCAAATATATATACACCTATATAGGTATATATGGCCATACATTTGTAGATAGCAATGGTAGATTAACAGAAACATATATGTCCACATGCACCATTAATGGGGTTGAGAGGCCCCAAACAATATATGTCCTGTTTGAATTGGCATACCCCCCCCCCCCCACAGCCAAGCATGTCTGGCCTGCAATACACCACCAAGATTATTGTATTTTATTTGTTTTATTTAAATAGGTATTTAATTTATTTTTCATTTAGTTTTTATTGTTTTATATTTCATTCCCCTCTTCACCACCCACTAGGCGGACCGACCAATAAAGGCCCATCCAACCCAGTTTCTCCTCGACCCATATTTTCTTTACCCACAGTTCGCCCCCTCGCTGTACACACGCAGCCACCATCCCTTCTCTGGTTACCGGCCCATAGCTACCACACCACCACACTTTGCCCACCCTCCACTCCTCCTCCCCTCGGGACTCATCTTGTACATTGTCCCAACCCAAGTATCTTCGGTCTTCCACATGCTGTAGCCCATGCACATATGAACACAGCCATGCTTACCTGTGTAGACATGGGGTTACCGCAAAGAAAGGCATCTAATTTTTGGGTCGTCCCGCATGGGACGAATGTTTTCCTGGTAATAACAATAGACTTCACGGGTGACTTTGTTTACACCAATGGTTTTATTTTTAGGTATCGCAAAACATACATGGTACACAAAGTTGCCCGGTATGCACACAATACCTAATAGGAATGTCTAATTCAGGTATATGGGAAACACACGACCCTTGTATACACACGGCACTACAGGTTCCCCTCCTGATAGCTACAGTAGTTTCTAATGAAGATGCACATAGCACCTTGCAGGACTACTGGTAACTGAAACACCTCTTTATTATAATGATAATGAAGATGCACACAGCACCTTGCAGGACCACTGGTCTCACAGTATTATTGGTTAAGAACTGTGTTGGTAATTTAAATAAACAGCTCGAAATAATGTATTTAAACAATGATAAAATGGTTGTGTTTAATAGTAAAACATGTCTTTCTAACAAAGTCTTGATAATAAAGAAAACAAAAGCGCCAAATAGAGGAGTCTCGGGTGTTTTCTCTTCAAGTCAGTTTGAATTCGTTGTGAATACTTTTGTGTCACGGAGTTTGTTCGGTTTTAGTGATAATTATCTTTGTTTTTTCGTGCTGTTTGGTAATATATATATATATATATATATATATATATATATATATATAGATAGATATACATGCGCTACACATAGACACGCAGACATATGTACAGTAAGATACGTATGTAGTAGGCGCACACAATATGGTACACCCACTATGCCTACAGTGAACACCAAACAACTGGACACTGGATGACCCACCCATACAAATGACATTCGTTGCCTGCTACATATACCCACAGAGAGGTCATAGGATAAACACCACACACAGGTTTGCAGAAATAGAATACCTTTATATGTGTTCTATTACAGACTTACATGCCATGTCATATAGCTGTTCAGACACTGACATCCATATCAACAGAGTAATGCAGCTGTGAAACAGTTATACTAATACAGTAGTCTGGAAGGGTCTATAACTGTTGCTGTCCAGGCCAAGCCCTTCAAATCGTACATTAGTAAGGACAGACTGGGCCACAGGATTCTACACAATCAACAGTAAGTAATGCAGGTGTATAGTCCAGCAGCCTCTATCTACACTCTGTGCACAATCGCTAGGTGATATGGGATGTAACTGTTACATAAGGCATAACTGACACCATCACAGGCACACTGGCACATAGAACACAGGAGGCATTAGGCCTGCAGAGTAACTCACTTTGTGTAAGTAATATCAAGATAGGTGACATGTATGGTACTGTACATCCAGATACCTTAAGGCAGCTCACCCATGATACCCCCCACATGTTGTAACAGCCTAGGTTATGTATGGTGCATCCCCCCAAACTCATTAATACAGGGCCATATACCACTATTACATACACTGGCCTCTGGAGTGCATATGGGCACACATGTATTGTGTAGGTGAAGGCCATACATATATGGCCCCAGTCCCACCATATGTGTAGGGGATACAACAGCAGTGTACTGCTGGCAGGCATGGCAGTGTGGTATAACGTATATGTGCATATGTATCTCAATCTGTATATGTGTAGAAATATACTGCTCTGTATATGTATATATCTGGGTGTGTATATGCATATCTATGTACATATACACACCCATCTGTATATGTTGATATGTACATGTGCAATTATCTATATAGATATCTGGATAATCATATGTACATATATATTCACCATATGTCCTGAACATGGGGTGTAGCCCTACCCCAGGCCCTATAGTCTCACCTTTGTAGTGTAAGGGGATGTCAGGCATGTATAGTAGGTATATTAGCAGACTGTAGCTACTGTAATAGGGATTGTCTTCACAGACATGGTGTGTGTGTGAGGTCACATCTGCTTTTCACATGTGCGCCATTTGCTACTGACAGACATCCTAAGGACATCATAGTACAGTACCGCTACAAGTACGTAATGCTCCTGTGGACTACAGCAGAGGTGTTGGCCAATAGATGTGGATATTCTGACACACTCTGTACAGTCCAGAGGTATACACAGAACCCCTTAGTGCAGAACATGTGGACCAAGCCTCACATGTGGATGTTAACAGCCATGTAGATGGGTATAACACATAACTACTGGTATTCATTCGCCCCATAGGTTATTCATTCACACACCTCTGTCTGTCCTGACACAACTGCTGGTACAGAGGTGCCATGGCCGCATACTACCCACGAGATATTGACATACATCTGTACAGCATCCCACCACTCTGTCTCACATACATGACTGTTAAGAGAGGCCTGGCAGCAGTACATCTGGAAAGTATCTGGACATGACACCTCACTGGGTAAATACACTAAGCTGCTAGGCATGTAACAAAGCACTGTGCAGGCTACAGGTAGACTGGCTCAACACTGGCCTACATTTCCTCTGGGGGAATGCACGTGTACCTGCATATATAGGAGGCTGTACAGGCATGTCACAGCACAGGTTAAGATACACCTGTGTGAAAGTGCATAACCACAACCAGTGTGAACACTGCCACAGCCACATATGGTAAGCTAGCATAATATTGCAGTGTATGGACTATCTGTTCAACACCATCCTCATATGTGCCACTCACACACTGACCCTACATATACTGGGCCTCTACACACTGTGGTCTGATGCCTGTCTGTGGTATGGGACGTGTGTGTATGGCCCTACAAACATGTAAGCCAATATGGTAACATACAGCAGAGCAGAATGTAACATCAGATAGGACGGGACCTAGGATGATGACATCTACCCCAGCCTGTACACAGGCCAATGTACATATTAACAATACACACACTGTCGGCATTCACCATAAGTACACAGACTCCAGTACTGTACAAATAATCACAGAATGTCCAGGGCATGTCATCAAATATAAACCCTACTGTACATAACATGTGTAGCAGTCTGATATCTCACTGGCTTGTTATCAGATATGATGACACTAATGGTGTACAGCACATATGCACCTCTTAGTGCACGACATATGTACAAAGGTTGACAGAGTTGTGGCTGGAAGCACATACACAGGGCCAGTATTGAAATGTTGCTGTGATAACCTCATACATGTACTGTTGTAACAGGGTTTGTTGCAACATATGTCCTATGAGGGATATGAGGTCAGTAACTGTCACGGCTTCCACCATCTACAGACTGCAATCCTCACACTCCCTTCTGCAGTTCACAGATAGATGCTCTGTGGATAACACATGACACCAAAGGCACAACACACTGCCCAGTCTGTAGATGACTCTACAGATGGGGATTCCTCATAAACATAGAACTGACATGGCAGGTTTTAAAACATGTAGGACAGCCATATCCACACACACACTGTTAAACCAACATTACTCCAAATGCAGTATAGCAGCACTTACAGTCTGTAGTCAGGTCAGGCACATCCCCTCCTGTGTGTTGCCTATTTCCACAGGTATGTCCCCAATCCGTCTGAGATGCTGTTTGCCAAACAACAGCTCTAGTTCCTGCTCACAGTGAATGAAAAGGGCCAACACCAACATGATGTTCCTAGAGACTGGAGTGTGTTTCCATGCAATTGGCTATGGGAATGTTACCACAGCTGTTCCACATGCAATCAGCTAGGGGAGGGCTGCAATTCATGCAGAGGCCATCAGCTTATCATGAGCGTCACTTAAAATGCCCATGCTGCTGCCTAAGAAAAGTAGGTGTAGGTCTCCACATCCACCAGTGAGGGAGTGAGAGAGGCAGACGGAGGCATTGATAAGTCAGGGAGTGGTGGGAGAGTAAAATCTAAGCATGTTTGTATCACACACCTACCAGCACAGGGTATCAAACCCCTGATGACTATGTAATGCTATCACAGTCCTATGCAGTTATTGGATGCGCCACATAGATTATCTGTTGTGGAGTCCTCAGAACATATATGTGATGGTGAGTGACATCTGTAACAGGGATATGGTAGCTATATGTTAGGTGAAATACACGTGCCTGTTCGCATGAAGAGATGCCAGCGTCAATGCAGCCACACTCTTACAGGGACGCACACACATAGGCACACTTGGCAGGGCCAGGGATACAGTTCATCACTACTGTGATTGCCACAACAAATTACTGTGCAGGTATCAGATGCACCACACGGGTTATACGGAGGTTCTATGAGCAGAAGGTATTGGGAGGTGTCTGGCATCAGACAGCATGCTTCAGTATGCCACTGGGAGTTGTAGTGAGTGTGGATGTGATCGTACGCATCATACAACACACACACAAACACACAGGGTGCCAGTACTGACATGTATGGGTGCATTTATGCATGGGTATGTGGTGGACAACTGTGCCAGATGGCTATACAAGGCTAGGTGATGGGTATACCTTGGCATCAGGTCACATGACAGTGGTCTGCATTGTGGCTCAGGGCTGTGATTTCTGCATTTACCCACACAGGTGGGTATTGTATCCACCATCCAGTCACCTGGGTGACTATTGCATGTGGCCAATGCTGTGCATCACTTGCCATGTATATGTATGTGTTACTTAGTCCATGACATAGACAGTGTCTGGGATGTGCACACTTCCCACATGCATGTACATTGACATGTGTAACTGTACCTGGGGTGTCGGGCCCATGTTGTGTGCACAGACTATCATCAGATGTGCCAGTCTTGGCCACCTGTGGCAGGAACTGGTAATGGACAGCAGGTTTCCCCTGCACCTACATTGATTGCATGCTAACGATATTTCCTGTTGACAGTGGCATCTGTCCATACAGGGCATGTTGTCAGGCATGTTATGTCCTTTGTGGGTCACATGTGATGGCACCACAGGTGTTGCAGGTGTCCAATGGGGAACATCGGGAAGGTGCGCTGTCTACATGTATGTGCCTATTGGATAGATGGGCAGGTTGCCATGCCCTCTGTAGGTCACTGCATTCACTCCATAGTTACTATCAGTCACCAATATGTAGTGTACTACACACATATTGGCTGTTGCCTTGGCATGTGTGTGTGTATGAGACATGAGGTGAGAGTGTGCTCTGGGTAATACCTGGGTTGCTAACTGTGATTACCTGGCCTTGATGTCACATGTATGGGTATGGATTTGCACCCCAGCCTCTCGTCTATTTCACATCTGTTATCCCTGTACAGTGGATATTGTGATATATACTAGGGCCACCATATAAGAAATTAGCAAAAGCCACTCCACATTGGGCCCAGGTGTCACACACTCACACCCACCTCCACACAGGATACGAGTTGCAACCACACACACACATACACACACACCTGGCATGTCTGGGAGTAGAACCCCTAACTAACTAGTTTATTACACTACAGCACTACACAGGTATAGTACACGCCATGGAGATTACTGGAGTTCTCCTAACCCAAAGGTGTATATCACATTGGCTGACATCAACAGGATAGCCAAAGTAGGGCATTTGACATGTACTGAGTGTGACTAGCCTAAAATGCATTGTACCCTACACCTACATTGGAACACACACAAAACATCCACAACTGACTTGTGTGGGTATAGAACCCCTAACAGAGGTCTGTATCACACTACAGCATGGAGCTGTTATAGGACGCACCACGGGGATTACTGGAGAACTCCTTCCACAAAGGTGTATATCACATTGGCTGACATCAGCAGGATTGCCAAAGTAGGGCATTTGACATGTACTAAGTGTGACTAGCCTAAAATGCATTGCACCCTACACAGACATTGAAACACACACAAAACATCCAGACCTGCCATGGGTGGGAATAGAACCCTACCAGAGTTCTGTATCACACTACAGCAGTACACAGGTATGGCAAGCGCTATGGAGGTTACTGAGCTACAACCTTCCCAGAGGTGTATTTCTGGGTGGATGACAACAGCAGCCTTGCCTAAGATGGGCATTTGAGTTGTAGGGTGTGTGACTACCCTAAAAAGCATTGCTCCCTACACAGAGTCAGACAGACACACACATAATCACACACATAAATGCCATGTCTGGGAGTAGAACACCTACCTAACTACTTTATCACACTACAGCAGTACGCAGTTACAGGACGCACTACAGAGATTACTGGGCAACGACCTTCCCAGAGGTGTATTTCTAGGTGGATGACTTCAGCAGCCTTACCAGAGCAGAGCATTTAAATTGTAGGGGGTGTGACTACCCCAAAAAAGCATTGCTTTCTACACAGACAGAGTCAAACAGACACACAAACATGCACACACACACACACACACACACACACACACACACACACACACACACACACACAGAGTTGCCAAGGCTGGGGTTAGAACTCCTACCTAACTACTTTATCACACTACAGCAGTTCGCAGTTACAGGACGCGCTGCAGAGATTATTGGGATACAACCTTCCCAGAGGTGTATTTCTAGGTGGATGACATCAGCAGCCTTACCAAAGAAGAGCATTTAAATTGTAGGGGGTGTGACTACCCTAAAAAGTATTGCTTTCTACACTGAGTCAGACAGACAGACAGACACACACACACACACACACACACATTTGCCAAGGCTGGGATTAGAATTCCTACCTAACTAGTTTATCACACTACAGCAGTACACAGTTACGGCACGCGCTACAGAGATTACTGGGATACAACTCTCCCAAAGGAGTATTTCACAGTGAGTGGATGACCTCAGCAGGCTTGCCATAGTGGGGCTATGGGGAGAGCAGTATGTGTGCATGGGCCATAACCCATTCATCTAGGGGTTGACACGCCACATGCGGGCACAACCTGGATCATATTTCACAGGTACGTGTATGTATGGTTCACTGGTGTTTGCAGACATGGCCTTCATGTGTTTGTGTGTGAGCATGTGTGTGGGCATGCCCAGTATGGCCTTCTGTGTATGTGTGGATCGGGTCCATGTCATTTGTACTGCAGTGCTGACCTTTGTGTTGTACACCTACAAGTAGCATGCTGTCTCTGCAGGGTATCCGTCGATCATTTGGCATGGAATGTTACTACATTTCTGCATTCTATGTAGGATGGGTGGGGCACACCTGACTATTTCTACATTTCTACACAGGATTGGGGGCGGGCACAACTGACTGTGACTACATTTCTACATAGGATTTGGGGGGGGGGTATAGCTGGCACTTGTACACATTTTCTAGGACTATACTGGTATGTCGGGTACTCCATTTCAGTCTGTTGTCTTACCTATCATGCTGAATAGAGGTATACCAGTGTACTTCAGATCTTAGCTTTTAATTACCTACATATTAGTTTCTGACTTCCTACCCTTCAGAACTGACATCCCACTGCCTGACCTGCTGTAGTCCATCAATGTAGGCCTGGGGGGAGTTTAGCCATAGGCCTCATTCAGAGGCCATAGCACCACCTTTGTTTGTGTTTGTCTACGCACGTCTTGCTGGCTGTGACTGTTGTTGGGTATGTGACCCCTCCTGGCTGGCATGTGTGAGTCACTTACCTTGTGGGTGTCCCAGTATTGAGGGTGGTGCTGCAGAGCTGCCTATGTCGGATGCACATAGTACACTTCCTACACATGTTTAGGCACAGGTAGTGTAGTGTTTGGCATCCCTTTTATTGTATGTGAGAGTCAGAGAGAGGTGTTATGGGTCCCTCCTGTGTCCGTGTATGTGCTATGTGTTGCCTCTTTGCCAAAGCCAGGGCATACTGGGCATGCCTCCTTCTGCCTACTGGGGCAGGCTCAGGTTGTTCCTCCTCCGAGTCACTCTGTGCCTGTGCAGGCCTTGGCAATTGTGGAGGGCTGTGTGACCCTGCCCCGTGCTGTTCATGCTGCAGCTGTTTCCACATGATACTATTGTGTAGCATGGCACATACGATTACAATTTGGGTATATGTAGCTGGTGAGTACTGCAAGGCTCCTCTGGATGTGTCCAGGCACCGGAACCGTGACTTGAGCATCCCAAACACATGCTCTATTATAATTCTGGTCTGTGCGTGTGTATCATTATGGAGTTCTTGTTAGAGTGTGTGTGCATTTCTGATGAGTGTCATCAGTCATGGCTCCAGTGCGTATCCAGCATCCCCCACTAGGTGACCGTCAGGGATGTCCCCATTAGCAAATCTCTGGTACAGCTGCATCAGATGCCAGATGTGGGAATCGTGATAGCTTCCAGGGCAGCCAGCACACACATTCATTATTATGCCCTGGACATTGCAGAAGACCTGGCAGTTGATGGAGGGAAAGCCCTTGCGGTTGATGTCGACCCTACCCCGCTCATTGGGTGGTGCTTTGATGCATATGTGCATGCAGTCTATAGCACCAACTACCTCAGGGTATTCTGCTATTTGGTGGAACAGCTGCATATTGCTGGCCAATGCCACATGGGTTTTGGGGAAATATACGTGCTCACTGGTATGTGCTGACATGGCATCAAGGAACTGGTGGAGTACCCTGGATGCTGATGCCTGTGAAATCCCCATCATATCTCCAGTTGGCCTTTGGAAGGTACCTGTAGCTAGTATTCTTAGGCCTACACATACCTTGGTATCCACTGGGATGGGTTCCCCTCTGTTAGATGTTCTTCATGTTTCAGTGTTGCAGTCATTACACTTGGGTTATCCTGCTGGCTGGCTACCCTCAGTTGGCCTGAATTCCAAAGTCTAAGTCTGGCGTTGGTTGCTGTCGCCTCTTCCCTGACGTCAGTGCGCCAGGGGTATAAAAGATGCAGCCTTTCTTGCCGCGTGGTGCCCGAAGCAGTTTGCAAGTGCCGGTCGGCCGACTCCTGAGATTTTCGTGTTCGAATTTCAGATCCAAAGTCTTCATTAAAAGCTAAGTACCCTGTTGGGGAAACCTTTTTCTTTCTCCAGACCGATGTCAGAAAAAGTTAATAATTGTATTTCTTGTGGGAAGCAAATACCTAATAAGGACTTTCATTCTTACAGTATTCCTTGCCTAGGCCCTGACCACGACATTGCTAGTTGTCGGTTTTGTGCTAGATTTAACCAACGCACTATTAAGCGTCGGTACGATTTTGCATTGCACTATTTTGGCAGAAGATTTAATTATACAATGTCGTCAGTTAGCCATCCGACTACCGGAATTCACAAGAAACGCAAAGAAAAGGACAGGCATCCGAGGTCCAAAACCGATGATGAGGCTTCTTCTAAGCCAGTCACCGGTTCGCCGGTTCTCAGTGAGGCGCCTTCGCAGCCCTTGACGCCCACTACTTTAGAGCCGCAGGCCGCTACCAACTCCCACATGGAGTTGACTAGGCCGCTGGAAGCTCAAGGTATTGGACCTTCGGAGACTGTTCCCTCAGATGGGTCCGGAGCCGCTGAGCAGGCATCGGCTTCTGAGTGTGTTTTCAGACCTACTCAATTATACATTAAAATGACTTCAGCTTCAAAGGCAAAGACTAAAGCACCTTTAAAGACAAAGAAACAAGTACAACAGCCTCATGGACAGGCCTCCATGGCCAAAAAACAGATGCTCCAAATGGCCGAAGACTTAATTACTGTGATCAGGGGTTCCCATCCCCCACCTGATAAAAGGCCTAGGCAAGAGACAGAATATGAATCTTCAGATCAGCTTTCCATTTCATCTGATTCCTCTTCTGATCAGGAATACTCTCTTCCTCCCTATGAGGATTCTGATGCTGCAGAATCTATCCCTTCAGCCTCTCCTCCTGAGGATTACTCATTTGGGGAAACCTTGCATACCATGAGGGAGCATTTCCACTGGGAGAGTCAAGATTTTTCAGAATCTAAGAAAAGGCTCAGAGACTTCCTTTTACTACCTCAACACAGGCCCCTAGCTATTCCACCTGTGTTAGACATTGTTGATGATGTATTTTCAGAGTCCAGTCTGACTCCTTACCTCCAACTCCTGTTAAGCCGGACAGGTACTACAGGGTTCCTGACTCTCATAAATTCCTTTTCAAAAACCCTGCTGCTGACCCAGAAACTATCTCTCAGGGTCCCAAAGGGGTCAAGGCTTCCGCTGCAGAAAAGCCTACCCCCTCTGACAGGGATTCTAGGGCATTGGACAAATGGGGAAAACAGATTTACCCTTCTGCTACCTTGGCTATAAGGGCTTTAAATTGTCAGTTTTATATGCTCAAATATCAGCAATGTATTAGGTCACTGCTTAAACAGAAAATGTTGATAAATTCTGAAAGTGCAGAAAACAAAGAAATGCAGAATTTATTGCATGCAGCTGAACAAGTTTGAAAGCATACTTTGCAATGTGGCTTTGATTCTTTGGAGGCCTCCTGCAGAGCCGCTGTTACGGGTTCTGTCATCAGGCAGCATGCTTGGTTAAAGGAACAAAATCTGCCTGATCATGTCAAAGCAAAATTATTAGATGCCCCATTACAGCATGATACCTTGTTTGGTGTTAGAGCAGAAGAGGTGTTAAAGAAAATGGAGGACAAAGCTAAATCTATGCAAACGGTTAAGGATTTCTTACAGGTACAGCCTCCAAGATTTAGCAGACACTGGCCTACAAAGAACTGGTCCTTTCCAGTGTCAGACAGACCACAAAGGGGCAGATACAAATGTCCAAGAGGCAGATCTCAGCCCCAAGGTTCGTATAGGTCTAAACAATGGGATGCTTCTACCTCCAAAAGTGGAAAAGACAAATCACAGCCATACAGGAAACAGTCCCAATGACTTCCCCCTGCCTGCACCAAGCACTTATCTTCTGGCAGCACCTTTAGGGGGAAAACTAGCACTTTTTCTCAAAATTGGCACATAATAACCCGGGACAAATGGGTCCTAGACATAGTGTCACAAAGCTACAAGTTTCAATTCCATACCCTGCCAAGGACAAACGGTTGGCCAGACCTGCCAAAACATCAATGGGCAGAGGCACAAAAGCAAGTCTCATCCCTCATGGACATGAGAGCCATTCAACAGGTACCAGAGCAAGAGCAGGGACAAGGATTTTATTCAAGACTGTTCTTGGTACCAAGAAAGGACAAGACCTGGAGACCAATACTGGACCTGTCTATTCTAAACACATTTCCGGATATTCCAAAATTCAAAATGTTGACTCTACAGTACCAAGCCTTCTTGCCCATGCTGGGCAAGAAGGCTTGGTTTGTGACATTAGACCTAAAAGAGGCATACCTGCATGTCCCAATCAGACAAACATGCAGAAGATGCCTCATATTCAAAGCTGGCTTAATGCACTACCAATTCTCTGCACTGCCTTTTGGCTTATCTACTGCGTCCAGGGACTTCACAAAGTGCCTGGCACCAGTAATTGCATTCTGCAGACAAAGAGGAATACAAATATATCCTTACTTGGACGACTGCCTTATTCAAGCAGAGAACAAGGACATCCTACTACAACATCTGGCGTTTGTAAAGAGATTTCTAACAGGCCTAGGGTACACAGTCAACGAAAAGAAATCAAAACTAATACCCTCTCAAGAGATAATATTCCTGGGTGCAAGCTTAAATACAACTGCCCAGATGGTTTATCTCATGCCAGACAAACAAAGGCAACTGACTGCCTATTTCAACCTGTTGGCAACAAAGGCCCTGCAAGAAAAATTCTGCAGGCTTTGAGCTTCATGGCATCCTGCATTCTACTAATTCCATATGCAAGACTGCATATGAGGAAACTTCAGTGGCACCTAAAAAGTGTTTGGACTCAACATTGCCACAGCCTGGAAACAATAATTACCCTCATTCCCTGCCTGCAACAGGAGTTTCAATGATGGGCGAAGGCTTGTCACCAAAACAAGGGACAGCCATTCACTTTACCCCAGCCAGGCAGACATTAACAACGGATGCATCAGATTATGCCTGGGGAGCCCACATGGCAGGAAGATGTATTCAAGGCACATGGTCCGCAAACTAAATGCATCTACATATCAATCAAAAAGAGATGCTAGCTGTTCAGAATGCCCTGACAGCCTTCAAGGACCTACTTCATCCGGGACAACTACTGATAAAGACAGACAACACCACAGTCATGTGTTATATAAACAAGCAGGGAGGCACTCATTCTTACCCCCTTTGCAGACTAGCCATGACTTTGTGGGACATAGCATTGACTTACCAAGTACGTCTGCAGGCACAATTCCTGCCAGGAAAGATAAATACTCTGGCAGATGAACTAAGCAGAAACCTCATGGATCCCCACAAGTGGAAATTCGATCCACAAGTCTTCAGCATGATAACAAGGAAATGGGGATGCCCGGATATAGATCTATTTGCCTCTCCTCACAACTGCCAACTAAAAAGATTCTGCACAAGGACTTATCACAGACAAGCATGGAAAGTGGATGCCCTATCTTTCAGCTGGAAAAGCTTAGCAGTATAGGTCTTTCCTCCACTGCCTCTCCTCCCCAAGGTACTCCTAAAGGTCAGACAAGAAAATCCAAAGATGATACTGATTGCCCCAGACTGGCCCCGCTAGTACTGGTATCCAATCCTAAGGAACTTGTCTCAATGCCCGGCTTGGACCTTGCCTCAAATACCTCATCTGCTATCCTAACAAAACAATCAGATCCTACACAGCCAACTAAATACCTTAAATCTGGCAGCATGGCGGATAATGTAGTCATACAAAACGCGCCTCTCACTAAAGCTGTGATGGATGTCATTTTGGAGACCAGAAGGCCTAGTACCAGAAAATCTTACACTGGAAAATGGAAGAGATTCTGTGCTTGGAACCAGGCAGAAAGAATGGACACAGCTGTACCAAATATTCCTCAGATTTTGCAATACTTAACTGAGATGCTGGACAAAGGTCTATCCTTTTCATCAATTAAAATTCAAGCCTCTGCCATTTCGGCTCATTACAATACAGAGCCACTAATCTTTTCTCATCCCTTGTTAAGGCAGTACCTCAGAGGAGCCAAAAACATAAGGCCTCCAAGGAGATCACCAATACCTGCATGGGACCTCAATTATGTCTTGGAAAAACTCACTCTGCCTCCTTTTGAGCTAGCCGCAACAGCTGATATAAAGTTTTTATCTTGGAAAACAGCTCTGCTCTTAGCAATAACCTCTGCAAGGCGAGTCTCAGAGCTACAGGCACTCATGGCTGTGGAACCTTTTTTTATTTTTTATCCAGACAGGGTTTCTCTGAGGACAAACCTGACATTTATGCCTAAGGTAGTGTCCAGTGTGGCCCTTAACCAAACCATTCATCTGCCTACTTTTTATCCAAACCCACAGAATAAGGGGGAGAGAATTCTGCATTCTTTGGACATACACAGACAGCTACACTTCTACTTGAACAGAACCAAAGCTTTCAGAAAGACAGAGCAACTACTAGTGGCATATGCTGCACGATCACAAGGAAAGGCTATCTCAAAGCAAACTATTTCAAAGTGGATAGGCCACTGCATTCGTTTCTGCTATTCACAACATGGCAAGCCAGTGTCTAAGGGCATTAGGCCACATTCAGCTAGAGCAGCAGCCACTTCAACAGCCTTCCACAGAGGAGTACCAACCAAAGACATTTTAGAGGCTGCTACCTGGAGTTCAGTGCACACCTTTACAAAGCATTATAATTTACCACTCTACTCTAAATCCAGGGCAGGCTTTGCCACTGCAGTTCTGCAGGGCCTTGTAGCCGCTCCTAATGCTATTTAGCTCCAGCCTCCCGACCATAACTTTGGGATTCAACCCAAGTGTAATGACTGCAACAGTGAAACACAAAGAACATAGTACAGTTGTGTACACTTACCATAAATGTAGATGTTCGAGTGTATTCACTGTTGCAGTCCAGGTTACCCACCCACCATCCCCCGTATCTTTGCTGCAGCTTATCTGCACTTCTCTAATCTATACAACCTATGTGGTGTATTTACTTGTAGATGAAGGTATAATATATTTTGGTGCATGCATGTTTTATTGGCATATTTTTATTTACTTGTAGATGAAGGTATAATATATTTTGGTGCATGCATGTTTTATTGGCATATTTTTAGCCTACCCTTTTGGGGGCATCTGACATCTGGGGCAAGAAAAACTGAAGAAAATGGCATCGGCTGCATCTTTTATACCCCTAGCGCACTGACGTCAGGGAAGAGGCGACAGCCACCGACGCCGGACCTAGACTTTGGAATTCAGGCCGACTGAGGGTAGACTGCCAGCAGAATAACCCAAGTGTAAATGACTGCAACAGTGAATACACTCGAACATCTACATTTATGGTAAGTGTACACAACTGTACTTTCTGTGTGTGAGGCGTGGCCGGCACAGCGCAACGATTTGCTGTAGGAGGTCCCTGTCCACCCTATAGTGTTCCACTATCTCCAGCTAATGTAGCCCCTGGTAGGTTATCCTGGGTCTGTACACTCTTCTCAGTCTCCTCACTGTGGGTTGGTGGACAGCATTCATGTCCTTACCACCCTCAGCCTCTTTCACAAGTTGTTGTATGATAGCTATTGTAGCCTCTATCATTTTGCTGTACTGCATGTTAAAAGTTCCCCACTTGTTTACACCGGTGGTGTAGAGTGTGGGAAAAACCAGAGGGGGAAGGTGTATGCATAGTTTATAGTAGTGTTCTGGGCTGGGCTGGTCTGCTGCCTGTGTAATTGGCTAATTCTGATAAATTTCACCTTCCAGCTAAGCTAGTTCTCCTTGATTACCTTCCTACTGCTGTTTTCCCTTCCCGTTGCCTTCCTGTTTAAGCCCGTGTGTGCGCTGCTGCTATTTCCTGGTTTAACTTCTTTTTTCTTCTTGTAAATCCCGGTGTGCAGCGCTCACACCCGCTTAGGCTTTGTAAAGAGTGCTAAGCAGGTTTAGACACACACCCTAGCTTAGCTGTGCTAAGCTAGGAGCAATCCCGAGCCACAGGGCTCCAGTCCACTTACAGTATGCCTGACACACACCCCCATGATGTCACTTACCTCCTAGTCTTGCACCAAGCTATTCCTTCTCTTACACTGTTGGGACCTGACTCACATGCTGGGGAAAACTGGGATTCACTATCCTTCCCCCTCGTTTGCATAGGATTGCCTGCTAATGCATAGTTACATGTCTCACACTGAGCCCTCCCCCCTTAGCAACCACTACTCACTGACCAGGTTGTCTTTTGCCTGCCATTAACTTGCATGGCAGAATAGTGATTTTAGTTAGACTGCTTATTTTATGTTTATGCAAAAAGAATCAGAGGAGTGCACCATGAGCTGTAAACACAAAATAATGTTCCAGTTGATAAAATCCAAGGTTTAATGAAAAAACCATACAAACAGACGAAATAAAACTGCAGACAGTAAGCGCTTTCGCGTTGAAATCAACGCTTCATCAGACATCAAGTGCAGTCAAACAGACAAACTCCTATATACACTGAATGACATCATTGTCTTGTTTAAATAGACAAATCAAGCGCAGAGAACAATTAAGAAACTAAAAACTAATTAAAAACAAATGGACCACTTGTAGTAAAAAAGCACATAGAAGAACCACATAATACTAATGCCTGAGAGGTCTGTTGGCTAAGAAAGGTTTTAATGCTACTCTTTCATTCAATCCAAACTTGTGGGCTTGTAGTTTCAAGATCCATTTCCCCTCTCTTTCTTCTGTGCGATTCCTAATGTTACCCAGCCTGCCTCCTTTATTAACCTTTTCCAAGACCCTGAATTTGAAACTATGTGAGGAACCATTATCTAGAATGTGTTTTGCCAGAGCATTAGTGATGTTGGCTCTCTCAATGGCATAGATGTGTTCCCTCATGCGCTCACGTAGACTCCTGGTTGTCATACCAACATAGAACAGTTTGCATAGCTGACACTCAGCAACGTAGACCAAATTCACAGATCTACAATCTGCATAGAAATTAAAAACATACTTGCGTCCAGTGAATGGATGCGTGAAGCAATCAGAAACAGCTATGTGCTTACATTGATTGCATGAGTGGCATGGATATGTACCTTTCTTACCTGGTGTCCTAGCCTGCTCTGGCTTTCTATCATAACAGAGCAACCTGTTTAATGATAGTGAGTTTCTATATGCTACATGGGGTCTAATATCTAACAAGTTCCTTATTCTCTCATCAATCATTAACAGCTTCCAGTTGTTGTTAAGAACTTATAAAACATGACTGTTCTTGTTAGTAAAAGGAATAATAATCCTATTAATATGACTCGTTTCCCTATCAGGACCTAAAGGTACATGGTTTCTAAGCCTCGTCTTGCATGTGCCTCACAGGCTATTCTTTGTCTAGCATTCCATTGCAAGTACACATCTTTCCCTTGAGAAAGGAACATTTTGTAGCTGTCCTTGAGGAATGTTATTTCTGCACATCTCATGCTTAACCAGCAAGATTATTTTCCATTCTACCGAGTTGTCTTTCCTGAAACTGAATGCATACATGAAAACACAAGTCTTAACTCAATATATTTTCAGGCGTATTATCCTACTTTAATGTACTATAGTGAACTCACCCTCAGTCTAACAATAAATATAAACTCTATTGGCATCAGTTCCAGTATATAGTTTGTACATCGTTGGATGGCAAGTTATTGTTGTATAGTTTTTAGGATGGCTTACAGGCTCCCTCTAAAGGAGGAGTATCATTTTTTCTGTTACCCAATTTAGTGTCCGAGATACAGATATAAGTAGTTTGAGTTCCCTTCATATGATCGACAATCGAAAACATTGATGCTTTTGTATGGAGATCATGGTACAGTGACATTCGCGGAATTTATCTTTTTCCCCACTGTAGTGTGATCTTGGAGTTGGTATATATAATATGCAGGGGGGTGTAGGGGGGTGCATATTGTTGTTTTGTCTTGTTTAACTTTTTGGAAAGTCAATCTTCTGACATAGATCCAAGTAGCTCTTACTCACGGCTAAATATTCATGTAAAGGTGCTAATACTTTTAGCTAGACATCAGGTACTGCATCTGGGCCTGGGGTTTTCAATTTGGGAGCTTTTCTTAATTTTGTTTCAATTTCTCTGGCCAGTATTTCATCCTATTTCATATCCTGTGCATTTGAACTTTTTATTGTTACTTTTATGTCCTCTGTCCATTCAGCATCTTTATGTTCCACACAGTTTTGATAGATATTTCTCCAAAATGTGTCTCTTTCTTCTTGTTTTGGTTGTGTTTCTGTTGCAGGGTAGCAGAGTTGTTGATGTTACTTCAGTGGAATGGATGTGCTTTGATTTGGCCATTCTCTGTTGTTGCTATGCCTTTTTGTCTTATGGTTCCTAAAAGCTAGCAGTTTTCCTAACCTTATGAGATACAATGTGAATGTAGATTTACATTTTAAGCTTGGAACCCATGTGGTTCCTATCCTTCCTTTACATTTCCTCCCCATAATAGCTAGAACAGTATCTTAGATACAACTTCTCTATTTGCAAAATGATAGATCTCGGTGTAGAGCAGTATCTTGATTATCTTCATAGAAATTATTGCATTTCACATTTGCTAGTAACATTCTTCCCAACAGTATTTCATTCCTTATTAGAGGTTATATTGTTGCACTCAATAGAAAAAGGAGGGAAACAACAAATCTTGTCAAAGAGTAAGTAAAATCCCAAATTTTACTCTGTGGAGAACAATTTGTCCATTACATTTTTTACACCCCTAGCCCTCACTTTATGAGTTAATTAAAATCGGACCCTAAACCTTCAGTGAAGGATGTCAGGATGCCCCTGTCCTACAGAATATGGTCATATAAATTTTCATCAGACAAATAGTCCAACTCATCTTTGAACATGTTAAGGCTACTAGCCTGTCTCAAGCTGTAATGTAGCCATCCTCACTGGAAGAAAATCTTTAGGGATTGTGTTATACTTCAACCAGTTCCAGGAAGAAATGCGTTGTTTCTGGTTGAATAATTATTGTAAATTATATTTTAAACCAAGATTTCTGTTAACAGTTAATCTTTAAGGCTTTTGCAAGCCAAACTAAAGTCACCTTTATTACTCTGTAATAAAATGAATGTAGATTTAAGCTAGCACAGCCTTTCAGAGTAAGGCATCAATTTCACAAAGAAGATTGCTCTTATGAAAGATTCATGGACTTTTTCTCACATTTGAATGTCTTCAGTACTATAGAAACCTGTGCAGTGGGCCTAACCAAATGTTTATAGTGGCAGCATATATGTAGCACACTTGAAGAAACTAATGTATTATTTTCTTAGTAGTAGCATAGCATTTTTTGCCATAGGTTCATAGGTAGGTACTAGGCTATTGGCCCTAGGGCCTATACAAGCCTAGCCAAAAAAGTACCCTGGCTTTCGTCACCCAAGAAAATGATTTACCTGTGCCTCTGTCGAGCAGAGCCACAGAGGTGATCCCCGGGGTGAATTTCCTATTTCCCATCCAATCATCAAGATTTTTTTTTGAAGAGAGATAATGAGGAGCTTTGCTTGATATAGATAGGTAGTCTGTTCTAGAGTATAGGAAGTCTCTGGGACAGGAATCTATCCCTCCAGCATGTCCTGTTTATTGTGGTGAGAAGGTTTAGGTCCCTAGAAGGTGTAGCTCAGAGGGATTGGGATTTCTTTAGGTGGAGCATGTCCAACAGCTCAGGGTTTGACATAGCTTTGTATGTTAGGCAGAGATCGTCTCTGAGTAGGCGATATGCAACAGAGTAAAGCTGGAGTTTTTTGAGACTGTCTGCATAGGGCATCTGTTTGAAGCCAGTAATCCTCTTTGTAAGGTATTTTTGTGGCCTTTCCAGTTGTAGATGTCTTGTGAGGTACATACTAAAAGGGGTGTTGTACATTATAATGGGTCCAATGAGTGATGAGTAGAGGGGAACAACGATCTCTTTTTTTTCCTGGATGAGAAGCCTTTTGTGATGAGGTGTGCCACATAGAAGGATTTTCTAACTACTGTAGCAATGTGTTTATCAAAGGAGAGGCTACTGTCCACCTGTGTCCCAAGGTCTTTTATTATACTTTTGGTGTTAAGTAGACTACCCACCTATGTGGTAGCTCATAGGTACAGAGTTTTTACCAAAGGGGATGACAGTGCACTTTTTGGCATTGAGCTTGAGGCCATGGCTCTGACACCAGGCATCTGTCTCCGTGAGGCCCTTCTGTAGGATGCCCACATCATTTGGGGACTCAACTATGGCTCTGAGTTTGCAGTCATCTGCAAACTTCATTAGCCAAAGGCCATCTGTGCTAGCCTGTACTTCAAAAAGTAGATGCCAAACAGGAGAGAACCCAGGACTGAACCCTGAGGTGCTCCACTTGTCACTGGTCTGAAGTTGGATTTGGAGGCTGCTACTTTCACAGTGTGGGTTCTGTCAGTGAGCCAGTTGGCAATCCATCTTGTGACATAGGGACATCTGAGTGTTGCACTTAAAATGTAACCTATTTGCAACAGGCACGCCTAGGTTATTAAATTAAAAATAAAGTTGGCTACTCAATGAGTATTGGTGTTTTATATTATTAATTCTGAGGCGCATTTTTAGCACAGTTACCAGTGTTAAGAGGTTTGAGTCTCAACTGACCAACAGGACAAAGTCCTTTGAGATGCTGAAGGGTCTTTACCAGTGTTTAATGATATGTTAGTACTTTCATCTTAACCTGTGCAGATGAGATTTCAGAAGAACAAAACTCCATTTTC
The DNA here is from genome assembly GCF_019279795.1 of Protopterus annectens. NCBI lineage: Eukaryota > Metazoa > Chordata > Ceratodontiformes > Protopteridae > Protopterus > Protopterus annectens. The sequence continues at coordinate 343,314,328 of NC_056729.1, forward strand.
AAAACCTCATGTTTCAATACACATAATTAGTCAAGTGACAGGACTGCCAATACAAACATTACAGCCATTTAAATTATGATTGGCTTTAAACTGTATACATGTACATTAAACGCATTCATGGATACATATAATTTTTGGGGGGATTCTAATCTTAAAATGCCCATAACAGTTATGGAGTCAGTTAGATCTGGATCTACAGTGGCATCAGTGGCGGCTGGTGACTTCAAATCAAAGGGGGGATGCAGGAGACACCTGAATGGGTGTGGTCAATGGGAAGGAGTGTGGCCAACTAGAAATGGGTGGAGCTGTGCTCAAAGCCACAACAACTGGAACTTTAATTAAATACGCTTCCCTGGGTGCCAAACTGTCATTACAAGAGTCCAATCAAGACAAAATGAAGTGTAGAAGAAAAAAATATTTCAGTGCATTAGCCACATGACAGCTTACTTAATATCTAGATGGAAACAAAAAGATTGTGAGGCATGAAAAAATAAATTACTTTTTAAATACATTACTGGTTTGCCAGTCAAAATCAAGTATATATATAAAAAAAATAAACAGCACTCAACTCAAACCACTTTTCCTTGCATTGCATTTCTAATTATAATTTATATTCAGCTTTATAAAAAGTACCAAGTAAAGTAGCAATCTCTTTGATGCCCCACATGTAAAAATGTTTCTTATCCAAAAAAGACCTGCTGCCTGACAACAACTATCTACTTGTTTCATGGGGAAAACATGATCTAAGTAAAAAATGAAAAGCAAACAAGAAACAAGCTCAAGATAAATTGCTTAAAGGATTACTGTACAAGTTATGGACCACACATGATAGATTTGCATTCTGTTTAGTTTATGGATAAAGCCTGCAAAGATGACTGCAAGTCTCCAACAAATGTAATGAGCTTATGAAAATAGTGTAATCCTGTCCTTTATTACAAATACTGTCATATGCATTTCAGTACCTAAGACTTGTACATTATCTGGTTATGTAAATATTCTCCGCATGGTAACAACAAAAAGGCTTTCAATGTTGGTAATTCTTTAACAGTATGCTCATTAAAGCTTACTTGCATCTTACATTCTCAGACAAGCTTACCTGATGGTCATTAAAGCATTGCTACTTAAACACAGAGCAACAGGGCACTGCAACAGCATGCATTTTCTGAATAATAATAATCATAAATCAACAGTATAAACTGTGACAGAAAACCAGAACATTCTGCAAAATCAAGGACAGATGAAAAGCCACTGTAGTACTTGTGTCTACCTTGGATGGGGGAATGAATACTCTGCACACTTACACTGCATAACTGCTCCTTGCCTTGCTTGGACACATCCAGAGTCACTACATGGGGGAGTGGGGTGCAACAAATATGTCACAATTTGAAATGTCTATGGCTAACAGTGATGGCACTGACACATTTGTCATACCTCTCAACCTAAGAGCAAGAAATCTGGACAAAACCATACGTAGAAGTGGGACAAAGATTCAAAGGTCCAAAAATAAGGACAATTTTTAAATGTTGCTCTTATAAACTTAGAAAGATAATAGAATAGTAGTAGGTCTTGCATTCATATGAATTTTTTAAGGGTATGAAATCTAAAACTCAAATGTCTGTCATTATTTTCTAACTTTAATCTTTAATGATTTGCCACTAATTTGCCAGAAAACCACAATTTTATGAAACACAGAACAAAAAAATGTGACACAAAAATATAAAATAGCCACATAATACAGCTGGGAACCTGTCAAAGAAGGGTCGCTTTTTTAATATTAGTACTGTTAACTTGAGCAGCTGACAAAATAAGAGAATCTACATGCATTTCTGAAATAAAAGTAATCTATAACTGTGATCATTACAGTTATTTACTAATTGTAAACCCTCCATGTTTTCTTCCAAAATTGCCATTTTGCGGAGGGATTATTATGGGAAGAGCAACATTTTGAGCCAAAATCGGGGACAGTTGAGAGGTTTGAATATGCCTAATTCTATAAAGCGATTTATTTGCATGTACCTCTCAACCTCTTAATGCAAGAAATCTGGAAGAGGCCAAATATATTGGGGGAACATACAAATCGTACTAAAAATTGCTCTTGTATAAACAGTTGATAAAATAGCATGTCTTGCTTTAGCATGCATTTTTCTGAAGGCTATGAAGTCTGAAACTCAGTCTCTGTCATTATTTAGTAACTTCATTCCTAAATGATTTGCCAGAAAAAAACACAAATTTGATGAGGAACAAACCAAAATAAGAAGCAAAAATATATTCATTCAGCGAAAATCTGGACACTTGAGAAGTATAGTTCAGCCGGGGCTGTCTTTGAGTTTGTCGCCATCCCCCCCCACACACACACACACACAAAATCATGGTCGAATGGAGCCTCCCCCCTGCAGCTTTTCCAATGCCCCATTACTTGTCTATTTCACCCCATTTACAATAAACAGTGTAACATACTGCTTTACTTCTACGATGATTTGGATTTCATTTGAAAGTTTTATTTTGCATTTTACAGCGCAAACACTAATAAACATCTGCTAAACAAAGCAATGCAGTCTCACAATGAAAATAGACTTAGCATTAAAACTTCTCTGCCCTTGAAACTCACATTCATTGAAACAGCATTGAAACCCACATTCAAAGAAAATACACTTTGCCAGTGGCAGATAAAGATTAACTTTGGGCTGTTTTCAAATCATAGGCCCCTTGCACATGAAACATACATGTGTTCTTTGATACACTTTCTTGACTGTATTAAATTTTATTCCTTGTATAATACAGTACAGTTGTATGGTGTTTTAAATTTATTGTTTTGAACAATTTTCCAGTAAACAGTGAAACAAAATTTATGCACTAATAATGACAAAACTGCCCAATTCAGAGCATTTCCATCATTAAAGTCTGCTCAAACTTCTACAATCCACCAGTATCAGTAAATATGAACAATCTCTGAAGAAGTAAAAGTCATCTAAATAAATCCACATTAAGCAGATCTGTAACTGCTGAAGAGGTTGCTGATAGCAAACAACTTTATATTTCATTGTTTCATCTACAAATAAAGTGCCTGTTGCCCTGGGGGAATAAATTGCCTATGTTACATTACAAACATGATAAGCTAGTAATCTTGCAATAGGGAATGGATGGCAAACTGATAACAGGTTCATAGCTACTAGGTATCTTCGCCAAAAAGGACTGCAGCATCCACCCCCCTTTACAACACAGTACAGTATCAACAATGTATCTCTGCACTGTGGAAGTAGAACCCACAGCCTACTGCATCAAAAGCAAGTACACTACCTGTTGTGCTATCAATAGTGCAAGCAGACTCGCCATAAGCAGCACTAAACTTTTTTTCCCCTGCAGCTTTCAGCTCTTTCTAAAGTCTGCTTGACACTTAGCTGTATCTCTCAACTTTGCAGCACAAGAAATCTGGAAAAAGCCAACATTTATTGAGGGGGGACAAAAGCCCAAAAACCAGGGACACATTTTAAACATTGCTTGTATAATCTTGGAAAGTTGCTAGAATAAAATGCTGTGTTACAACCATACATTTCACTGCCAAGTCTTGAACCCAGGATCCTATGCAAAACAGTCAGAACAACATACCACTATGGCAAATCAGCTGTTTTGTGAAAGACAAGAAGACTGAAACTTAAATGGCTACCATTTAATGAATTCAATTCTCATCATAGCTGTGAACCTCTTAGCACAAAACACCTGGACAAAGACAGTATTGGGGGAATACGGCCCTCAAACATATTCAGTGAATTCAGTGCTCATCATAGCTCTCAATCTTAGCACAACAAACCTGGACAAAGCCAATAATGGGGGAATACAGTCCCAAAAATAGGGACAAATTTCAAATATTCATCTTATAAACTTAGAAAATTGCTAGAATAAAAGGTTTTGTGTTACCACATACTTTCTGAAGAATATGAAGTTGAAATGCAAATGCCTGTCATTTTAATGTATTTAACATTTCTTAACCAGGAAAGTCTGACTTGGAACAAAAGCAAATTTTCAGCTGAGGCAAAGCAAATTTTCAGCTGAGGCACAGGGAGAAACCCTCCAGACACATGTCTTTGGAACATGGGAGGACACCAGAGCACCCAGAGGAAACCCACACAAACACAGGAAGGACATGCAGACTCCACGCAGAAGACACCCCAGCCAAGAATCAAATCAGAGAACCTCTAGCTGTGAGGCAACAGTGCTACCACTGCACCATCAACTATTTCATTAATTAAAAATCCAGGAACCAAACCACAGATTTTATGAGGGATAGAACAGAACACAATATGAGGGAAAATCTGCAAAGTTTTCATAAATGCTGATGGTTAGGGAATTTAGACTCTTGCTACCTGTACCCAGGGTACAGGGTTCAAGCCTGAGGTATTCTCTAACCACTACCAGGTATCATATCCTGGGTTCTCTCTGGCCACCAGTATATATCATCTGGGGCATCACACACACACACACACACACACACACACACACACACACACACACACATTTTCTGATCCAGACTTAGTCTGCACACAGTATAACATCCTCAGTCTTGCACATAAACACACAAGCTTTCCTTGAAATAGGAATCACTGAAGTGATCCAGTGTGATTCGCCCTTTGCTGAAAGTCTTTTTCCCATGTGGTGCATAAACAGAGGATGCATTTTTTTATATTTTCAGTTTGTGTGTCCAAATGTCTATTGTTTTAGGATAATGCACACATACATACATACATATACACACACACACAAAATTGTGTCTATTTCCATTTATAAGTATGGTAGATCTCTTAGGTTTTTGTTTAGCTTGCTTGTTGCTTGCCCATATATGGCAGTATTATTTGTTTACAGAAGTACAAATCATGACAGTTAAATGTTATGTGTGAGTCTAGTTTTGTCAAACTGTATCTTTTCTGCACATGTACATGCTTCCAAAAACTACAGTCAACAAAACGATGCAGGTTAAAAAAGCGTGAATAACAAAACTTGGAGTCACTAAGAAAAAGTTACAAGACCATATCATTCACCAATACAACTATACTACCAGTAATATATGAGAGTGAGAAGAAACCTTTCTGTGCAATATCTCCCCCATTAAATCCACTAATCGAATACGATATCTGCTGATATGTGAAGCTAAGGTGCATTCTTAAATCAAAACAGCAATATGTGCATTGAAACATTATCAATTATTATCAATGTAGAAAGATTAAAAAAAAAAAGGAAAGACAGAATATCCATTTAGGCCACATGCACAATCCCAGCTTCACACATTACCTGAATCGTTGACCCAGGCTTCTGCCACAGAATGAATTGTTTCTGCTCCTCAGATTCTGCTTCTGCCACAATAAACTGAAGCTCCATGGAGGATCCTTGATGTAAAATGAATTAAGCTCCTCAGAGGATCCTTGATGGTAAAATTAATTGTTTCTCTGACGCATCCTCTGCTTCTGCCACAGTAAACTGAAGCTCCTCGGAGGATCCTTGATGTTGGTGGCGGAATGTGCATCATGCACACTGTCAGTTCCTGTTTCCTAGTGCCGGAATCACGCACAGACTGCAGACCTTGCAGTCAGATCCCCTTCCAGTCTATGCGGTTGTAACCGCATAGACTTCTGGGGTTTCTGTGGACTGCTGCATTCTTCCTGAAACTGGACTGGTTAAACAGCAGTCCTTATTCAAGTTACTAACCAGGCATGCGTGATTTTCCGGGATTTTTGTATTGTATTTTACAGCTGGGGGGGCTGCAGTCCTGCAGTCCAATATCACAAGCTGCCACTGAGTGGCATTTAATTGTATCTGTCACTCTTGACTCACTCTTGACTCTCATTTTCTTGCAAAGAACAAGCATCCCTCCCACAGTGCCCATTTCAGCATAGTAAAGTATGAAAATATTGAGTTTTCTGAAACAGTTTACTTTTTTGATGGTATAGCAATGTTCATAAATATTTTGATTTCAGTTTATGAATTATTTACCTACATAAAATGCATGATATATCACAACACATTTTAAACAGTTGTAATACTATTTAGCCTGGTCGACACCCTTATCTCTTCGTAACCTGGTACTACTAAGTATGGCTCTGAATTTGTATAGCTGTAGTAATGACACAAGGCACAGGCATATTTGTCAGGATTTTTCTGAGGCACTGTTTTAATGTTCACGTTGGATTCTTGAAAATGCACTCCAAATTAAGTGGCCTTTAATGTACAAAATGGGACTTATCTGCCACAGTTTTAAACACCTCATTGTGTCCCTTTAAAATGTTCCAGTAATTAATAGCTGGTGCATCAACACTGTAAATAATAGCAAATAGAGACATCCATTTATTGCAAGTAGTAACATGACTTGATTCAAAAATGTCTTTAAATGAAAATAAAATGGAGGCATAGTAACTTATTTCTTTGTCTAATGACTTTGTCAAAAATATTGTAATAGTTTAAGTTTTATAACTCTCCTGCAGAAATGGCTACCGTAGTATATTCAGTTCAGACTTAAATGTTTGTCAGGCAGAATTCAGGCTGATTGCAACTACCTAATAATGCTACCTCACATCAAACTGTAGGTAACAATGGAGAATGATAAACTTCTAGAAGGGGAGTAACTTCTTCTATGTGGTCTTTCCTGGAAGCATAAAAATCTCAATACATCCATTGTCTCCCCTGATGTCTCTGTACATCATTACTATAATACTGTAGACTTTTCCACTGCTGACACAGTTTTGATGTCTGGCTAGTAGTCGTTGTCAAAACTGTCAGCCTCCTGATGCTGAAGGAAAGTCTAAGCCTAAACCTCCCAAGACTTCCATATGATGATATAGTTGAGAAATACAGAAGCATGGCCATTGCCAACATTACCTTTTTTTACCTCCGTCCCCTACATGATACGGTGAATATCAGCAAATTTGAAAGATAATGTTGTTACTCTCATGCCTGCCTGAATAACAGCCCTTCTGGATGCGTGTCACCCCTGTGGTTCTGGAGTTAATCTCCTGTTATGAGGTAATAAATGAACTTAAGTGCCTTGGGGGGGCTTGATGGCTGGCAGGCATAGAGGCAAAAAAATGAGTGCTTTTCATCACCAGTGCCAGCTGTGGCTTTGAAGTAATCCCTACTACTAGTATTGCATTGGTGTCAGAAGGGGAAGTTGAGGAAACAGCATCATGTAAAATGATTGGACATGAGCAAGTAAGGCATAAGTGAGGAGCAGGAGTCCAGACTTAACTTCTTCTAGCCTTGATTCCTCTTGAAGTCCATTAGAGATGTAGTTGCTCTTATCTTCTCTCAAGTCTGATGGCTCTTACCTTTGCTTCGGTCAACTACTTGACTGACATTGAGAAACTGACCTCACCTATTTTGTAGCTCATATTCAGTGTTTATTTATTTATTTCCATTTTTAAGATATGCATAATTGAGCTGCACTTACTATCAGAAAAGGGCTGTATAACAGAATTGGATGTGTAGTAGAAGCTGTTAGGTTTAAGTGAAATAAAACATTTTACATGCGAGCTGTGATAGTTATTAGAAAATGTTATCAGAAAAAGGAGGGTATAAAGATGTAGAGTGTGTAAGAGGAGCTAATAGGTTTGTGATGCAGCACATTTTGAAGGGGGTGATATAAAGCATTCTTGCCTTTTTAGGTAAGCTTAGATAAGTAAAAATTTGTGAGCTGGTTGGAGTATCAGTGGTTGGGGGTGGTAGAGAAGCAAGGACACACCAGTGAGAACTGAATGGTAGCTATTCAGTGAACGCATGTGCAGTGCCACTATGGTGGAAAGCCAGTTTAAGTTTTGTGAAGAGAGAAAATTTTAAAAAAGGCTAAACCTGAACCTTCATTTCAAAGATATGTCTATCCAGCTTTAAAATGGGTAAATAATTTAATTAAAGCAGCCATGAGCCACGCAAATGTAAAGCAATATTTGGAGGACATATGACAAGTATGTTAATGTCACTAGATGCAGTTGCCGACTCAGAGTAGAACACCATTACAGTAATATTGTAAGTCAGTGGCACAAACACTGTGCTAACTGAAGTGGGTAACATGCTGTCTAAGCAACTTTTAGTGATGGCCTCAGGATAAAAAAAATGCTGTCTTAAAGGGTTGTGGGTAATAAGTAATGTTCTTTGCCAGGCTCTTGAGGTAGCATTGATGTTAGCAATGTAGAAGAACAGTGATTCTGGAGTTTATCTGTTGAAAGGAGAAAAAAAAGCTGTATTTAGATTCTCTGAGACTCAGACTTTCATCCTCTGACTGAAGTAAACTGATCTGAGAGGTAGGTTAGCAGCGGTTAAGTAGGAATGACCTGGAGAAGGCGTGAGAGAACATTACAGTAAATGCTAGTCAAAAGGAGATGCAAAGATTATTGAACAAGAGCAGTGTGATTAAAGGACCAGGATAATAATCTCAGTGTTGACTTACTCAGGGGCGGCCCGTGCTATCGGACTGCCGGACTGCAGCCCCCTCAAAATAAAAAATAGAAAAAAATACTTTTTTTAAATTTCGCAGACTTCGCGCATGCGCAGTAGTCCCGACTACTGTCAGTCTATGCGAATGCTCCAGGCAGTCCGGCAGTCCCCATAGGGGGACACAAGGAGACGTCTGTGCACTTTTAAAGTGCACAGTCTCGCTGGGATTATGTGTTGGGTCCGGACTGCAACAGCAGCAGTCAGGACAGTCTCGTCGGGAAGGAGCTTTGCTTGGGATCTCGCGGGTCTTTGGAGTATTTGCATGGGCAGGATGTACGTTAGCTGGATATATTATGGAGAACAGACAGGTAAGTGTATGGTGCATTATTACTTTTACAATGTTTATATTGAATTGAGTGTGTATGGTGCTTTTTAGTTTTACAATGTTTATACTGGATTGTGTGTGTGTGTGTGTGTGTGTGTAAATGCCCCAGGTGCTCATGGTGGTGTGGTAGGGAATACCTCAGGCTTGAACCCTGTACCTTGTATGCAGGTGTTAAAGACTTGAGTTCCCTACCCACCACCATTTGTAAAAAAATTGCAGATTTTTGCCTCATATTCGATCTGATCTGTTCCTCATAATATCTGTGGTTTGTAAATGTTGCAATGCTTGATATTTGTTGGTGTAGTAGTAGCATTGTTGCCTCACAGCTGCAGGTTCTCAGGTTTGATTCTTGGCTGGGGTTCCTTCTTTGTGGGGTCTGTTATCTTCTCCCTGTGTTTGTGTGGGTTTGCTTTTATTTGATATTGCACTGGTAGCATTGTTGCCTCACAGTTGCAGGTTCTCAGGTTTGATTCTTGGCTGGGGTTCCTTCTTTGTGGGGTCTGTTATATTCTCCCTGTGTTTGTATGGGTTTGTTTTTATTTGATGGTGCACTGGTAGCATTGTTGCCTCACAGCTGCAGGTTCTCAGGTTTGATTCTTGGCTGGGGTTCCTTCTTTGTGGGGTCCGTATCTTCTCCCTGTGTTTGTGTGGGTTTGCTTTTGTGTCCTCCCATGTTACAAAGACATGTCTGCATTATTTCTTCCTGGGCCTCTGCTGAAAATTGTTTTTTGTTCCAAGTCAGACTGTCCTGATTAACAAATGTTAAATAAAATTGACAGGCATTTGAATTTCAGACTTCAGGTTTTTGAATGTTTAATTCCTTGCATATTTGATGGTGCAGTGGTAGTATTGTTGCCTCACAGCTATAGGTTTTCTGGTTTAATTCTTGGTTGGGGTGGCTTCTGTGTGGAGTCTGCATCTCCTCCCTGTGTTTGTGTGGATTTGCTCTGGTGCCCTGCCATTTTACAAAGACGTGTCTGCAGTATTAATCCCTGCGTCTCTGCTGAAAATTGTTTTTGTTTTGTCCGCAGTAAAATTGACAGGCATTTGAATTTCAGACTTCAGGTTTCTGAATGTTTAATTCCTTGCATATTTGATGGTGCAGTGGTAGTATTGTTGCCTCACAGCTATAGGTTTTCTGGTTTGATTCTTGGTTGGGGTGGCTTCTGTGTGGAGTCTGCATCTCCTCCCTGTGTTTGTGTGGATTTGCTCTGGTGCCCTGCCATTTTACTAAGACATGTCTGCAGTATTAATCACTGCATCTCTGCTGAAAATTGTTTTTGTTCTGTCCGCAGTAAAATTGACAGGCATTTGAATTTCAGACTTCAGGTTTCTGAATGTTTAATTCCTTGCATATTTGATGGTGCAGTGGTAGTATTGTTGCCTCACAGCTATATGTTTTCTGGTTTGATTCTTGGTTGGGGTGGCTTCTGTGTGGAGTCTGCATCTCCTCCCTGTGTTTGTGTGGATTTGCTCTGATGCCCTGCCATTTTACAAAGACGTGTCTGCAGTATTAATCCCTGCGTCTCTGCTGAAAATTGTTTTTGTTCTGTCCGCAGTAAAATTGACAGGCATTTGAATTTCAGACTTCAGGTTTCTGAATGTTTAATTCCTTGCATATTTGATGGTGCAGTGGTAGTATTGTTGCCTCACAGCTATAGGTTTTCTGGTTTGATTCTTGGTTGGGGTGGCGTCTGTGTGGAGTCTGCATCTCCTCCCTGTGTTTGTGTGGATTTGCTCTGGTGCCCTGCCATTGTACAAAGACGTGTCTGCAGTATTAATCCCTGCGTCTCTGCTGAAAATTGTTTTTGTTCTGTCCGCAGTAAAATTAACCGGCATTTGAATTTCAAACTTCATGTTCTTCAGAATACATAGTAGCACAACCTTTTTTTCTAGCAGTTTTCTAAGTTTATAAGATGAATATTTTAAATTTGTCCCTATTTTTGGGACTGTATTCCCCCATTATTGGCTTCGTCCAGGTTTTTGTGCTAAGGTTGACAGCTATGGCAAGAACTGAATTCACTGAATATGTTTGAGGGCTGTATTCCCTCATTACTGGGTTTGTCCAGGTGTTTTGTACTAAGAGGTTGACAGCTATGGTGAGAACTGAATTCACTAAATGATAGTCATTTAAGTTTCAGTCTTCCTCTCTTTTACAAAGCAGCTGATATGGCGTAGTGGTATGTTACTCTGACTGTTTTTTGCTCAGGGACCTTGGCAGTAAAATGTATGGCGGCAATACAACATTTTATTCTAGCAACTTTCCAAGATTATACAAGCAATGTTTAATGTGTCCCTGGTTTTTGGGCTTTTGACCCCCCCCCCCAATGCATTTTGGCTTTTTCCAGTTTTCTTGAGCTGCGAAGTTGAGATGCAGTTGAGTATTGAGTAGATTTTACAAGGAGCTGAGAGCTGCAGGGGAATAGAAGTTTAGTGCTACTGCTTTGCCTAGTTAATACTATAGCACAACAGGTTGTGTACTTGCTTTTGATGCAGAAGGCTGTGGGTTCTACTCCCACAAGGGGTGGATGCTGCCATACTGAGAATGTTCTCCTTGGTGAAGATACTAACTATGAGTCTGTTATCAGTTTGCCATCCATTTCCTCTTGGAATATTATTACTAGCTTATCATTTTTAATGTAATATAGGCAATTTATTCCTGAGGGGCAACAGACACTTTATTTTTCGATGAAACCATGAAATATAAAGGTGATTGCTAGCAGCAACCGCTTCATTAGTTACAGATTTCTTTAATGTGGAATTATTTAGATGACTTACTTCAGAGATTGTGCATATTTACTGATAATGGACTGTAGAATTGTGCATATTTACTGATAATGGTGGACTGTAGAATTGTGCATATTTACTAATAATGGTGGACTGTGGAATTGTGCATATTTACTAATAATGGTGGACTGTAGAATTGTGTATATTTACTAATAATGGTGGACTGTGGAAGTCTGAGTAGACTTTTTTATGATAAATGCTCTCAACTGGGCAGTTTTGCCATTATGGGTGCATATGGTTTGTTTCATTGCTTACTGGAAAAATGTTCAAAACAAATTTAAAACACCCTCTAACAAGTGTACTGTATTGTACAAGGAATATAATTTTAGTGCAATGAGGAAGGTGTATCAAAGAGCACATGTATGTTTCATATGCAAGGGGCCTATGATTTGAAAACAGCCCAAAATTAATCTTTATCTGCCACTGGCAAAATGTATTTTCTTTGAATGTGGGTTTCAATGCTGTTTCAATGAATGTGAGTTTCAAGGGCAGAGAAGTTTTAATACTAAGTTTTCATTGTGAGACTGCATTGCTTTGTTTAACAGATGACTTAGTGTTTGTGCTGTAAAATACAAAATAAAACTTTCAAATGAAGTCCAACTCGTCATAGAAGTAAAGCAGTATACACATTAGTGTTTATGGTAAATGGAGTGAAATAGCCAAGTAATGGTTCATTGGAATGGCTGCAGAGGCTCCATTCAACCATTATTTTGTCAGGGGGGAAGGGCAGCAAACTCAGACAGGCCAGCTGAACTATACCTCCCAACTGTCCAGATTTTCAAAGAATGAATAGATTTTTGCTTCTTATTTTTGGTTTGTTCTTCATAAAATTTGTAGTTTTCTGGCAAATCATTGAGGAATTAAGTCACTAAATAATAAGTTTCAGACTTCATAACCTTCAGAAAAATGCATGTTAAAGTAAGAGCTGTTCTATCAACTGTCTCAATTTATACAAGAGCAATTTTAGTACTGTTTATATGTGCCCCAATATATTTGGCCTTGTTCAGATTTACTGCATTAACAGGTTGAGAGGTACATGCAAATAAATTGCTTTATAGAATTAGGCATAGCCAACCTCTCAACTGTCCCCAATTTTTGGCTCAAAATGTTGCTCTTCCCCCTAATAATCCCTCTGCAAAATAGCAATTTTGGAAGAAAACATGGAGGGTTTACAATTAAGAAATAACTGTAATAATCAAAGTTATAGATTACTTGAAATGCATGTAGATTCTTTTATTTTGTCAGCTGCTCAAGGTAGCAGTACTAATATTAAAGTGTCCCTTCTTTGACAGGTAGCAGCTGTATTGTGTGTCTATTTTATATTTTTGCATCACATTTTTGGTCCATTTTTCATAAAGTTGTGTTTTGTTTGGCAAGTTAGTGACAAATCACTAAAGACTGAAGTTAGAAAATGACAGACATTTGAGTTTCAGATTTTATACCCTTCAGAAAATTCATACTAATGCAAGACCTATTCTATTATCTTTCTAAGTTTATTAGAGCAATATTTAAAAATTGTCCTTATTTTTGGGCCTTTGTCCCACTTCTGTGTATGGCTTTGTTCAGATTTCTTGCTCTTGAGGTTGAGAGGTATGACAAATGTGTCAGGGCCATCACAGTCAGCCAGAGAGATTTCAAATTGTGACATGCTTGTTGCACCCCACTCCCCCATGTAGTGACTCTGGATGTGTCCAAGCAAGGCAAGGAGTAGTTGTATCTACCTTGGATGGGGAGGACACACTGCATAAGTACTACAGTGGCTTTTCATCTGTCCTTGATTTTGCAGAATGGTCTGGTTTCTGTCATATTTTTGTACTGTTGATTTATGCTCATTACTCAGATTTATGCATATTACTCAAAGTGCCTGTTGCTCTGTGTTTAAGTAGCAATGCTTTAATGACCGTAAGGTAAGCTTGTCTGAGATCGTAAGATGTAAGTAAGCTTTAATAAGCATACTGTTAAAGAACAGCCAACATTGAAAGCCTTTCTGTTGTTGCCATGCAGAGAATACTTGACTAGATAATGTATAAGCCTTGGGTATTAAAGGACAGGATTCCATTATTTTAAAAAGCTCATTACACTTGTTGGAGACTTCCAGTCATTTCTACAGACTTTACCCGTAAACTAAACAAAATGCCAATCATGTGTGGTCCATAACCTGTACAGTAATCCTTTAAGCAATGTATCTTGAGCTTGTTTCTTGTTTGCTTTTCATTTTTTACTTTTATCATGTTTTCCCCATGAAACAAGTTGTCAGGCAGCAGGTCTTTTTTGGATAAGAACCATTTTTACAAGTGGGGGCATCACATAGATTTCTACTTTCAGCATGTTACTTGGTACTTTAATAAAGCTGAATATATTATAATTAGAACTGCAGTGCAAGGAGAAGTGGTTTGAGTTGAGTGCTTCTGGTTTTTCTTATACTTGATTTTGACTGGCATTCCAGTAATGTATTTAAAAAGTAATTTATTTTTTTCATGCCTCACAACCTTTTGTTTCCATCTAGATATTAAGTAAGCTGTCATTCAGCCAATGCATTGAAATATTTTTATTCTTCTACACTTAGTTTTGTCTTGATTGGACTTTCATAATGATGGTTTGCCACCCAGGGCAGCGTATTTAATTAAAGTTAGTTTTTTGTGGTTTTGTGCATAGCTCCTCCCCTTTCTGGTTGACCACACCCCCTCCCCTTGACCCCACCCATTCAGCTGTCTCCTGCAGCCCCCCTGTGATTTGAAGTCACTAGCCGCCACTGGACTTACTGTGGATCATTTTCTAATATGAAATCTAGACACAGGCTAGAAAGGATTCTGGAGCTGTTCAGAAAAAAGCGGTTCAAGCTTCAGCTTTGGTTCAAGTGATGGCTTCCAGTAATTTAGAGAAAAATAAATCAAATGTACTCAGGTGATTAAAATAAATTAAACTTTATAGAAATATATCAATTAATACAACAAAAGGCTGGAAAAATAGAAGCTTTAACTAGTCATTTAGCTGAACTGATAAAACTGCAAAAATCAAAGGCTGACATGAAGAAAAAACTGGCTGAATATGATGTCTCTCAAGAAAATTATAGCGTTAGAAGACAGAGAGGGCTGAGAAAACCTGAGATTTTCTGCTGTACCAGAGAAACTGGAAGGAACAGAGTGTATTAATTTTAAGAAAGCACAAATAATCAACTGGACTGGTGTTCCACATCAGAATTTGTTAATTGAAAGAGCACATGGAGTGTATGCTCCAAGCCTGGTCGTGAGAAAGCAACCAAGACCTATATTAGTAAAGATGCAATCATACCAGCAGAAAGAGTTGATTTTGACAAAATTGTGGCAGAAGGGCAAAGTATTAAAAAATTGAGACAGCAGGGTGATTGTAGAAAATTATTATTCCTTGTACACCAGGCAGAAGAGAAGCAAATTTTTCCTAGCAGTCAGGGAATGTCGAGAGATGGGTGTGAGATTCAAGTTACTGTACCCAGCTATCTTCAAAGTGTTTTTTTCTGGAGGATCAAAGTCTTTTTTGGCACAGAACAGGTTAAGGAGGAAATAAGAAAGCTTATCTAACAAAAGTGAGTCAGCAAGCATTCTTCTGGCAGTAAGGTTCATAGAGAGACTTTGCCAGTGAAATATTTTCCAGTGTTAGATAGGGAAATGCTTAGGAGACAGAAAAAGCACAGGAGTTGACTAGAAGAATCCACAGTACTTTGGCTTTGAAGCAGACCAGTAACTCTGAAATTAGTGAATAAATTGAAGACTATAAAGCATCTGATCACACGTGTGAAATGATTTGCAAGAAAAAGTGGCTGAAAAACACTGGACTTTTGTTGATTTTGTTAAGCTTGTGGGTGGAGTGCAGAGCATATACCCCATTTAATATCATTAATGTTTAGAATAACACTGAAAGGGGTAACCTAACTGCAAGTGAAACAGTTTTTGTTCTTATTAGTATTATTTTATAAAACATTTCATGATATAAACTGTATGTTATATACAGTAAAACAGTTTTCTGTAGTGTGTAGTCAGAGGTATTTTAAATGGGGGGATCTTTCAGTGACTGTTACATGTGTTAAAGATAGTAACGTAAACAAGTACTTTTTTAGTTACACTGTAAAATCTTTATCTCTGATAACAAGTGAGAAAAGACTGGATAAAAACAAGTTTAATGTTCATATGGTGTGATCTTGGGCTGTTGTGGTGGGGGTGAGGTGTAAAAGTACACAGATTATATGTAGAATTAGGATATTTTCTATTTTTATTTTCCAAGGGTGTATGTCTAGATTACTACCTTTGGTTTAAGCTGTAAACAGGCATTTTAGTAAGCATATAGACTTTAAAAATAAGACAAATTAAATGCTAATGGTCTTATAACTGCAAAGAGTTTAGCTTGTTTTCCACTGGCAAATATTTGGTGGAGTTGAGATGTCTACAGCTGAGGGCAGCTGTGCATTTTTTTTTGAGTGAAATTTGCAAGGACTCATTGCTGGGTACATTTCCATGGAGACCAGTGGTCTGTAGGTGCAAGCAGTTAATCTTGAGAATTGTTTGCTGAGGATGAGCAAATTTTAACGGTACAAAGGCAAACAGTTCAGTAAAAAAATTAAGTTTGAAATTGTAGGTAACCATTTCCTTAGCAACCTTAACACTTAATGAAGTCAATATAACATTGTTACAATTTAGTTTTATTTAAAGATAGCCAGTGCACTTTTTCTGAGGGCTAAAAGCTAATGTTTTCTGAAAGTATACAAGTTGTTTTTCATATCTGAGAGGGGAAGAGAGATAAGAAAAGAACTGACAGCAATCAGGGTAAGTGGGAGTAGAGGTTGTAGCATGCCTTTTAGTATGGGTAATCTTAATTTTAGGTTAGATAATGCCTGTAGGTGCAGACATCAATTCGGGGCATTTGGTCCCTTCTGGAGAGTTAAACTTCATGACCTGAGGTGAGGTTGTCCTTTTCATTCTTCCTCGCTCATGGGTTACGAATCCAATTTGGCAGCATACTGCATACTTCAGATCATCCTCTTGAGTGCCTTCCTCTAACCATAATGCCCTACTCCATCCCTATTGCTCCAGATCTCACTTGCTGCCTTCACTAACAGTTGCAGGTTCTATACACAAGTATATTTGTTGGTATTGCGAGTTTCTTAAATTTTCTATTTTGAAAATCTTTGATTATCTTTTTTCTTCCTCCCTCTAGTTTTTTGCTGGTCATCAGGGTTGTCTCTGTCTTATCTTTTTTTCCATACTTTTTTTATAGTATTCTCTTTTCTCTTGCATTGTTGGTAGTGTTTCTTTACATACCCTCCTTTTTAGGTAGTCTTTTCTGTCATAGTTGGTAGTTTTTCCTTTCTTTCTTTTATTATTAAAAAAAAAATCTT
Source organism: Protopterus annectens (assembly GCF_019279795.1). NCBI lineage: Eukaryota > Metazoa > Chordata > Ceratodontiformes > Protopteridae > Protopterus > Protopterus annectens. Next base: position 343,331,280 of record NC_056729.1, read on the forward strand.
GTTTAATCTGCTAGTTTATTTTTTCCACACAATGTCAGACAAATCCACAGGTTTTAAAAAATGCACTTCTTGTGGGCAAATGATGCCTAGCAGACAGTAGAAATAAACTTATTTTAAGGGGTCGTCTTCTCTCTTTTTTTCCACTCCAGGGTCTCATCCTCTAATTATTTTATTATTTATTTTATTTTACATTTGTTGACCGGGCTAATCTAGCTGGACATAATATCCGTTTTCAGTAGAGGCCCGGGGAGAAAAGCTCCAGTACAGGCAATAAACAGTGATTTGTCACATAAAGCATAATATGAGTAAACAATACAAGGTAGAAAGAAAAATAAGTTTCAACACAAAACAAATACTAAAAATAGGAGATAAACTTATACTACATACTACTATATTAGACTTATAAAACAGTAACAATAACACAAAAAGAAGTTACACAGACAGATAAAAAGGTTACTTGTAAAGCCTAATTCTTACATATGACTCTCAAACTCTTGAAAGTTTTAGTGAGGAGCTCAGTAAGGGGGATAGGGGGGTAGAACTAGGTGAGTGAGGACATGATTTCAGTCGGGATTTGCACATGGACACATCCATTGTGTTTTGAGATGTTCTTTAATGTGTTTTTTGAAAAGAGAGGTAGAGTTTTTGATTAGTTATTTCTTGAGGGAGTTGATTCCAGATTTTACCTATGGAATTTGCAAGTAATGAATCCCCAGCTTTATTATATGATTTAGTTAGAGATACTAGGAGTTTATTAGCAGAACTGAGTGTGGCTAGGTTTTTATATGGTATAATCAGTTTTGTAAGGCTAGGGGTGACATCAGGGTAGTAAAGGGTCTTATGAATGATGAGTAGTTGTTGATAGAGTAAGTGGTTATTTAGCTCTAACCAATCTAGATGTTTGAGGTTAAGACAATGGTGAGTTCTTAGGGGAGTAGCAGTGATAAATCTGGCTATGCTGTTGTAGCAGATGTAGAGTTTGGTAATGTTATTTTTGGATAAGTTAGTATAGATAGGTGAGGCATAAAAGAGGGTGGAGATCAGGTGTGTCTGTGCAATGGTTTTTCTAACTTCTGGAGTAAGAAAGGGTTTAATTCTGTAGAGTGTCCCAATTTTTTTGTTGACAGTTTTAATAGTGGTGTTAATGTGTTCATCGTAGTTGAGATGGTTATCAATAGTTACACCTAGCAGTCGAGTGGTCTTACCAGGGTTTATACTGGTTGCATTATTTGAGGAGATAGTAAAGAGAGGTGTGGGAGATTTATGAGTAGGAGTAAAGAGAAGAAGTTTAGTTTTTTTGGGGTTAAGGAGGAGGCAGTGTTGCATAAACCAATTTTCAACATATTGGAAGACTGTTTGGGTGAGGGACTGGAGGGAGGGAATATTTTTAGCAGTGCAGATTAGCGTTGAGTCATCAGCATATTGAATGCAGGTGGCTTGTGGTATATTCAGATGTAAGTCATTGATAAATAAGGAAAAAAGAAGGGGATCTAGGATTGATCCTTGTGGAACACCAATATTTACTGAGAGTAAGGAAGATATGTTGTTCTCCCAAAGGACTGCTTGTTGCCTGTTATGGAGATAGCTCCTAAACCACTGTAGTGAGTGTGGGCTGAGAGAGTAAAGGTTTAGTTTGTCAAGAAGTATATTGTGGTTAACCATATCAAAGGCTTTTGAAAGATCTATGAAGAGTGCTGAGGAGAAACCATTATTGTTCCTATTATTGTTTATGGAGTCAGAGAAGGAAAGGAGGGCAGTTGTAGTACTGTGGAATGGTCTAAAACCATGTTGACAGTTAGCTAGAAGTTTGTTTTGAAGAAGGTAGTTAAGCATTTGTTTGTGAACACATCTTTCTATAATCTTGGCTAATGGGGAAAGTTGATGAGCCTCCTTTATGTAGGGGAATTATATGAGATATTTTCCATAAGGTGGGGATTGTTCCTTCAGTGATAGTCCTATTTATCAGTATGGATACAGGATAATTGATAGCTTTAGCAGCTATTTGTAGGTATTCAGATGGGAGTTGGTCAGCAGATGGGGTGCAAGGTTTGAGTTTCTTAAGAAGCTTATAAATAAGAGATGTAGCAACGGGTTGAATTTGAAAGTTCCTAGATGAGGGTAGGGAGGTATTTGGTAAGGATGCAGTCGGTATAGGTAAGGAGTTAGCTAGGGATTGAATGGCTTCTGTAAAATACTTATTAAAGGCATCAGGGATCTGTGTAGCATTGTTGGGGTGAAAGCCAGTAGGGGTAGGAGTAGGTGAATGTCCTGGTTTAAGAAGTTTATTAATGCTTGTCCAGAATTTTTGAGGGGTGTTTTGACTACTTTGTTGAAGGTGAAGATAGTATTCCTTTTTATCTCTAACAGTATCTTTTTTGGTGGCATTTCTTAATTGTTTGAAGAGGAGATGATCAGATGGACATCTACTAGCTCTCCATTTGGCCCAGATTTTATTTCTAAGGATCATTTTTTCTTTTGTTTGCTTAGATAGCCATGGAGCAGATTTGGATCTTATTCTAGTAGAGTGAAAAGGGGCATGATGATCAAGGATTTGAAGAAAGTTTGTATTAAAGTAGGTCACTGCTTTATTAAGTTCAAGGTGAGTTAGTGGTGACCAGTCACATGCTTGCAATTCAGTAAGGAAGTTATCAGGGTTAAAGAACTTTTTTGAGCGGGATGTTCTTAGTTTATGAGTATGTGGAATATTCACTTTTTGTCTTTTGACATATGTAAGCATATGGTCACTGATACTATCAGGAAGGGTTCCTGGGGTGTAACTGCTGGGGTGGTTATTAATAAGGATCCAGTCAAGAGTTGTTTCTTTTCTATTTTGTTTATGGATTCTAGTAGGAGTTGTTATTAATTGTGAGAACCCATAGAGATTAATATGGTTAGTTGGGTGTTGGTTTGAACAGGTTATCCAGTCAATGTTAAAGTCACCAAGTATTATGGTTTCTTGGGGTTGTTGGTTGGAAATTGAACTAAGTAAGTTTTCTAGAGTCTGAGTATTATTACCAGGGGGGAGATACATACAAATTAGATAGATTGATTTGTTATTGTTGATCTGGAGTTTGGTAGATAATGATTCAGCTTTAGGATCTATTAGTGAAAGTTCATTATGGAGGGTAAGTTGGAGATTAGATTTGTAGAAGATGGCTATACCACCACCTTTCCTAGTTTTGCGGTCATATCTGAGTATGTTGTAGCCAGGAGGGGTTATTTCCTGGTCCTGAGTAGAGGGTTTTAACCATGTTTCTGTAAGACATAAAATGTCAAATGAATGCAAGTTTAATAGTGCATGGAGATGATGAACTTTGTTATTAATGCTTCTAATATTAAGGTGAGCTATTAGAAGGGAGTTAGATGTTTTAATACAATGATGAAGATGTTTTAATACAAGGTGGAGGTATAGATAGAGGATGTCTATTTGTGTTTAGATTAGTCTTAGTGGAGGGACCAGGGTTTGGATGTATATCTCCATGTAGGAGGAGGTAATGATTGGAATAAAATAGGAATTTAAGGATTTTAAGTAAGTTGTTACAATATTTTTTGTTAAGGTAGAATGTCATGTGTGTTGTTCTGTGGTATTTTGGTAGAAGATAATTAGTGGAGCAGGTTATGTTACTGTGATTAAGGGTAGTGAGAAAAGAGGATGGTAGTGTTTGCTGGAAATGATGATTTTGTTCCTTTAAAGAGTTGTTTTCAAAGAAGGTGATATAGTAGGACATAGAAAGAGTGGCTAGAATAGTGGTAAAGAGAAGGATGTATGAGAGAAAGGGTTTAAGTGTTGGAGGCATGGTATTGAGTAAGTGTTAGGATGATATAGTTTGTGAGAATTGGTTAGTACAAGAGCTAGTGGTTATGTGATAACTAGTAGTGTAGGGTTTTATGAGAAAGAAAAAGTAAAAACAAGAACTGGATAGAGGTTGTCAATAATAGGTAGATGCTGGAAGAAATTAGCAGGTACAAGGTGTGGCTAGGCCAGGTAAGGGATGAAGAATAGGAGAGAATGAATGAAAGAGGTGAAATAAATAGGTGTACAAGGAAATAGAAGGTAGTTTGGAGGTGGATGGTAGAGATGGGAGTAGCAAGAGGAGGAGGAGAAAAGGAAGAGAGATAATAGCTAAGGGGAGAGGTCAACTGATAAGAAGGATGGAGATAGGGTAGTGGATGTGGGGAGAGTGTCTAGAGAGCTATAAGGTAAGGACCCCTAGGGGTGGGTGGGATTTGGGGGTAGGGAGGGGAGCGAAGCGGGGCAGACACAAACTCAGGCGAGAGCAAGTGGGAGAGAAAACAATCAGTAAGGTGCAATTCAAGGGCAGGAGGCTGGCTAAAGGAGGGTAGCTAAGGGTAAAGTGGAGGAAAGGGGAAGAAAAAATAAAATAAAAAGATAAGTGAGGCTGAAAAGAAAAACAGTATGGGGATAGGCTCAGTGGAAGCCTAGAATAGGTAGAGGTGGTGAAGGTGCAGCCTAGAGACAGGTTGATAAGAATAAGGGACTGAGACTGTAGTCAGGGCTCAGAAAGGAAAGAAAAACAACAAGGAAGAAGAAAGAGAAGAGGCAGTCTAAGGGATAGAGTAGTAAAATAAAAACAGGGAGGGGGGGTTGCTGCTGGCAGTGACTGGCAGTAGTCTAGTAAAAGTTACAAGAGTAGAGGATAAGTAATAACATAAGTAATACAGTGATGATTACTGTGGATTTGTCCAGGGCGGTTTAGATAACCCAGGGGGGAACACAAAGCAGGATTTGGCAGGTGGATATTGCAGTTCTTAGGAGTCCAGAACGAGCACTTCCAGGAGTTAAGAGAGTGGAGAAAAAGTACCTTATACCAGCTAGTAGAGAAATGATAAGTAAAAAAGACAAAAATGAGCAGCATATAATAATATGGAGCTATGACATGCAAATCATTCTTTACATGGAGTAACAAATATATACACCTACTAGGCAATAAAAACAAAGGTACAAATATTTGTCAGCTTAGTGTCAAGAGTAAAATTACAACTTCTTTTGTCTGCATGTACACATCAGGATCATGTTTTACAAAATACAACAGAGAATGCAGAGGGTAGAAACACAGTGCAGAAACAATAGCTTAATCTAAATGCAATAATGTGGTACACCGCGCAAAACTTGCCAGAGGAAGTCTGACAGTGATAAGGCGGGAAAATAGTAAGTAATTCTTACAGCTTCAGCGCTTTCTCAAATAGAACCTTCAGTAAGCAACTGAGCATGACACAGTTCAAGCCAAAAGCCAAATGCGACATAGCCAACACAAGAAGAACAGAGATAGTAGAAGCTGTTCTCTTTAAATTACCATTATAGTTTAACCACTATCCAACAGTACACCAGCAATGTACAACAGAGCCTTCCCTATGTAAGCTAGACATAGATGCTACAAGGCCAACACAATAAAAGGAATAACATAAAGTATCTAAACTATAGATGATAGGAGTACATAGAGGTAGAGATTACTATAACACACCCATGAATCCACTACAAGTCTGCGTTGCACGTACAGGGGAGAAGTAAGTAAAAAAGATTGGTATCGACATTAAGACACAGGTAATGCATAGAGAAAAGCTATGTAGATCTCAAATTGCTAGCACCCCTCTTCTAGCAAGTAGCAATAAGGTCAGCGGCACCAAGACTAAAAATATAAGGCTAGCCCAAACGCTAAAAACTACACAAAGCAAGGAAATAGTATTACATTACAAGAGATAGTAATAACCAAAGCAGTACATACTATATACATGACATAAGCACAGAAACAAACATCCCACGCCAGAGGTTAAAGGGATTTAAGACTCAAGGACTGTTAAATGGTGGTCCACAAAAAACAACTTAACGCCAAAACCAGCAATATCCTTAGCGTTACACTAAATCAGAAAAAAACAGTAAAATACACATAAATGTTCTATCCTGAGCACGCAACCAAAAGCGCATGTAGTTGAAATGCGCCTAGTAAAAGCAGCGTGTCAATCAGCTACATAAAGCAAGTAAATAGTGTTGCCTACAAATAGTAGCCCACAAACAACAACGTACGCCAAAACCAGCAATAACATTAGCGTTACACTAAATCAGTGATGACCAGTAATATACATACTAATTTAAAATCCTAAACACGCTACCACAGGTGCAAAATAGCTGTAACGCGCCTAGCATAATCAGCGTTTCAGGCGCAACAGTTTAGGCGGCAAGCATCTGTGCTATTAGTAGAGTAAAAGGTAGAAGTATACAGGAAAAAATACAGAAAAAAAGCTTAAAAAAAATGCCACACAACATAGGAATTAACGCTGCATAAGGTTACATTTAGCGTAATTCAGCAACAAGATAGATAATGCTTCTGTTCAATAACTAACAACTGTAGATAAGGCACAACATACAAGACTTACTATCTGATTAAACTAATAGACAGAACAGCTCAGTCAGCAGCCACGCGTAGGAGGGGAGAGTAAAGATGGCGCCCTTTGGAAACACCCCTATATATAAGTTCCCAAGCGGAAGTAGAGAGCTAAGGGGCGGGCAGTGTATTCAAGTTGCAAAAGTAAGGCAATATGAACAAGTAAAGGTGGGAAGAAACAGAGGATACAGAGAAGAGGGGAAAAAACAGGAAGTACGATAACAACAGTTGGGAAAAAGTAGCAATAGAAAGGAGAAGTCCAATAACAATGGACTCAATAAATAAATTATAGACAAGTAAAGGTAATTCTCTAGAGATAGAAACCAACACAGCAGTATGTGGAGAGAGGTATAGCAATAGTATACACTCAAAAGTAGGGGAGGACACACTGAGGAGAGGATACAAAAGGGAAAGGGGTGTAAGTACAAATAGAGAGGAAGGGACTAGTCAGAAATGAAGAAGCATAGACCAGAGGTTCACAAACTCAGGCGAGAGCAAGTGGGAGAGAAAACAATCAGTAAGGTGCAATTCAAGGGCAGGAGGCTGGCTAAAGGAGGGTAGCTAAGGGTAAAGTGGAGGAAAGGGGAAGAAAAAATAAAATAAAAAGATAAGTGAGGCTGAAAAGAAAAACAGTATGGGGATAGGCTCAGTGGAAGCCTAGAATAGGTAGAGGTGGTGAAGGTGCAGCCTAGAGACAGGTTGATAAGACTAAGGGACTGAGACTGTAGTCAGGGCTCAGAAAGGAAAGAAAAACAACAAGGAAGAAGAAAGAGAAGAGGCAGTCTAAGGGATAGAGTAGTAAAATAAAAACAGGGAGGGGGGGTTGCTGCTGGCAGTGACTGGCAGTAGTCTAGTAAAAGTTACAAGAGTAGAGGATAAGTAATAACATAAGTAATACAGTGATGATTACTGTGGATTTGTCCAGGGCGGTTTAGATAACCCAGGGGGGAACACAAAGCAGGATTTGGCAGGTGGATATTGCAGTTCTTAGGAGTCCAGAACGAGCACTTCCAGGAGTTAAGAGAGTGGAGAAAAAGTACCTTATACCAGCTAGTAGAGAAATGATAAGTAAAAAAGACAAAAATGAGCAGCATATAATAATATGGAGCTATGACATGCAAATCATTCTTTACATGGAGTAACAAATATATACACCTACTAGGCAATAAAAACAAAGGTACAAATATTTGTCAGCTTAGTGTCAAGAGTAAAATTACAACTTCTTTTGTCTGCATATACACATCAGGATCAGGTTTTACAAAATACAACAGAGAATGCAGAGGGTAGAAACACAGTGCAGAAACAATAGCTTAATCTAAATGCAATAATGTGGTACACCGCGCAAAACTTGCCAGAGGAAGTCTGACAGTGATAAGGCGGGAAAATAGTAAGTAATTCTTACAGCTTCAGCGCTTTCTCAAATAGAACCTTCAGTAAGCAACTGAGCATGACACAGTTCAAGCCAAAAGCCAAATGCGACATAGCCAACACAAGAAGAACAGAGATAGTAGAAGCTGTTCTCTTTAAATTACCATTATAGTTTAACCACTATCCAACAGTACACCAGCAATGTACAACAGAGCCTTCCCTATGTAAGCTAGACATAGATGCTACAAGGCCAACACAATAAAAGGAATAACATAAAGTATCTAAACTATAGATGATAGGAGTACATAGAGGTAGAGATTACTATAACACACCCATGAATCCACTACAAGTCTGCGTTGCACGTACAGGGGAGAAGTAAGTAAAAAAGATTGGTATCGACATTAAGACACAGGTAATGCATAGAGAAAAGCTATGTAGATCTCAAATTGCTAGCACCCCTCTTCTAGCAAGTAGCAATAAGGTCAGCGGCACCAAGACTAAAAATATAAGGCTAGCCCAAACGCTAAAAACTACACAAAGCAAGGAAATAGTATTACATTACAAGAGATAGTAATAACCAAAGCAGTACATACTATATACATGACATAAGCACAGAAACAAACATCCCACGCCAGAGGTTAAAGGGATTTAAGACTCAAGGACTGTTAAATGGTGGTCCACAAAAAACAACTTAACGTCAAAACCAGCAATATCCTTAGCGTTACACTAAATCAGAAAAAAACAGTAAAATACACATAAATGTTCTATCCTGAGCACGCAACCAAAAGCGCATGTAGTTGAAATGCGCCTAGTAAAAGCAGCGTGTCAATCAGCTACATAAAGCAAGTAAATAGTGTTGCCTACAAATAGTAGCCCACAAACAACAACGTACGCCAAAACCAGCAATAACATTAGCGTTACACTAAATCAGTGATGACCAGTAATATACATACTAATTTAAAATCCTAAACACGCTACCACAGGTGCAAAATAGCTGTAACGCGCCTAGCATAATCAGCGTTTCAGGCTAACAGTTTAGGGCGGCAAGCATCTGTGCTATTAGTAGAGTAAAAGGTAGAAGTATACAGGAAAAAATACAGAAAAAAAGCTTAAAAAAAATGCCACACAACATAGGAATTAACGCTGCATAAGGTTACATTTAGCGTAATTCAGCAACAAGATAGATAATGCTTCTGTTCAATAACTAACAACTGTAGATAAGGCACAACATACAAGACTTACTATCTGATTAAACTAATAGACAGAACAGCTCAGTCAGCAGCCACGCGTAGGAGGGGAGAGTAAAGATGGCGCCTTTGGAAACACCCCTATATATAAGTTCCCAAGCGGAAGTAGAGAGCTAAGGGCGGCAGTGTATTCAAGTTGCAAAAGTAAGGCAATATGAACAAGTAAAGGTGGGAAGAAACAGAGGATACAGAGAAGAGGGGAAAAAACAGGAAGTACGATAACAACAGTTGGGAAAAAGTAGCAATAGAAAGGAGAAGTCCAATAACAATGGACTCAATAAATAAATTATAGACAAGTAAAGGTAATTCTCTAGAGATAGAAACCAACACAGCAGTATGTGGAGAGAGGTATAGCAATAGTATACACTCAAAAGTAGGGGAGGACACACTGAGGAGAGGATACAAAAGGGAAAGGGGTGTAAGTACAAATAGAGAGGAAGGGACTAGTCAGAAATGAAGAAGCATAGACCAGAGGTTCACAAACTCAGGCGAGAGCAAGTGGGAGAGAAAACAATCAGTAAGGTGCAATTCAAGGGCAGGAGGCTGGCTAAAGGAGGGTAGCTAAGGGTAAAGTGGAGGAAAGGGGAAGAAAAAATAAAATAAAAAGATAAGTGAGGCTGAAAAGAAAAACAGTATGGGGATAGGCTCAGTGGAAGCCTAGAATAGGTAGAGGTGGTGAAGGTGCAGCCTAGAGACAGGTTGATAAGACTAAGGGACTGAGACTGTAGTCAGGGCTCAGAAAGGAAAGAAAAACAACAAGGAAGAAGAAAGAGAAGAGGCAGTCTAAGGGATAGAGTAAGCATAGTAAGTCTGTTCCTTTGGAGAACTAAAGGCGTTTTCCCTTGTAGTCCTCCAGATCTTTGTCAGAGTCACTGAAAGAGACAGAGAAAATCTTGATCTGACCCCTCTGGATCTGAAGACTTTTCAACTTTCAGATCTGAAGCCTTATGATCCTAAGGCTTTGGTTCCTACACTTTATCATGATCAGTCCAACAACTCCCCCGTTGGATCATAAGTCCTCATATCCAAAGCTGGGTACTTCTTTACGGACTACTACCCTGAATATGTTATGAAACCAGTTTTGCCTACCCTACCTGCTCAGGTTCTCCAGACCACAGAAGCATTCCAGGCCCCCTTCCACCTCTTCCTCTAGGTCCTCCAGATGTTTGTCAGAAGCAGATGTGGATAGGATGATGCAAAAGTTTCTCAGAGCTCAGATCCAAATGGGGGTCTTACAAGCTCCATCCTCTGTTGGATCTGTGAGTATGTCTTGTAAATGTAAGACTATTATTTCTTCTTCTCTGATCCATCCAGCCCAAGGGTCAGAGATCCCAGAGAGGCTTGGCATTGGATTCAAAGAAAGTTTCTTCCTCCACTCCAACTTTTTCCCTGACTGGTTCTGCCCCAGTACCCTCAGCTCAGAATGGGTGTCAGAGCTGAAGTATTGCTATTGGAACTGAGGGGTGTGAGTTCTGCTCCAGTTTAGTCAGATCCATACCTTCCCCTCAGAGTTTGGGCCCTGGACAGTTTAGATCCAATTCTCCCATTGGGGCTCAGATCCGAGGGTGGCCCAGACTTACCTTCTTCTGAAGCTTCATCTCCAAGGGGGCAGGAGGGGAATTCTCCCAGTCACTTTTGTCCCTTGGCCTTTGAGGTGATGAAAGGGCTTTTCTCTCCAGAGAAAACAAGTCTTCTCATTTTTCGTATCTTACCCCTTTACTGTCGCGTGTTCCAAGCTGTGAGAGGGTCAGACCAATTCCACAGGGTCAGCCAGTTTGAAGGAGTCTCCAGCCAGTCCCAGTAGAGGAACTTCCCCTCTCTTGCAACACCTCTCCAAAACATCACATGGAAGAGGTGCCCAGGAAGAGGACATGTAAGAGGAGACACATAGACTCTTCCATGGAGTCTCTCACAGAAGATACTGATTTTGATGAAGCAGAGGGATCCCAAGATCACCGCTGGATGTCATATCCTTCTGAGATATTTTAGAGATCCTGAAGCAGAAGGATGGTTGGTTATCTCAAACCCCCTCTCCCAAAGAATCTGTGTTCTTGGAGGCTTTTGGTTCTGGCCCGTGTACATCTTTGGTAACTCTCCTGGCATATGAACCTGTTGATCTAGTTTCTCACCAGGCATGGAAGGAACTGGATACTGTCAAACCCATCCCAGTTGCCCTGACAAGTTTTTGGCCCTACCCGCAAACAGACCCCATCAGAGCAAGGGAGTCTCAATTGATGCTATGGTGGTGGTGGTGACAGCCTCTAAGAAAGAGCTAGCAGAACGGAACTCTTCTGTCCAGCCACCTAACAGGGAGCCCAGGGTGTTGGACAGATTTGGAAAGCAAGTGTTCACCTCAGCTACTTTCACTCTGAGGTTGCTCATTTATCTGGCACACTTTACTATGCTTCAGGGAGATTTGACTAAAGAACTATCAAGTAATCTTAGTTCATGTCTGCTGAGGATTTCAAAAGGACTTCCTCTCAACTGGACACTCTTTTATCTGTTTCAAACACTTTGATGAGGTTAATCTCTCACACAACTGAAGGGACCTCACAAGCAGCTGGTTCAGGCATTGCCTTAAGGAGACATGCCTGGATGTGGCTGTATGACTTTGGGGAGCCCTTTAAGACCGCCTTTGTTAATGCCCCTTTTGATGGGATTTACTTGTTTGGGCCTTCATTGAAAGAGATGCTTACCCACACTGAACAAGAAGGAAAGACCCTGTCTACTGTAGGGATCATGAAAATGGTTCCATAAGTCTCAGTGACCTTTCCAGATTTCATGCACAGAAAATTCCCCCGGAAGCAGAGGAGGAAATTTTAATGGTAGACATTGCCCTATAGGCAGAGGAGGCCCACAAAACCAGGCTTTAGAGATTCTTTTTCAACCAGGCCGTATCAGCACTCCTGAAGGACTGTACAACTCTGAAGATAGTCTGGGGGGTCAGTTCTCTTTGCACCTAGATGTCCGGACAAACATTATAAAAGATTTATGGGTGCTAAGAATAATATCCGGAGGTTAATACATGCCATTTTCTCCTTCTTCCACATTGTTAAAGGAAGAAACTTCCCAGTGTTCCACCCAATTAGAGGAGGGCTGCAGCACAAGAAATACAAAAGCTATTAGAAAAAAGAACCATCCAGAAGGTCCCACCCAGAAAGGATTTTGAACTTATTCCCTCATCTTTTTAGTGCCAAAGAAAACAAAGGCCGTCAGACCCATTTTGAATCTAAGCAATTTCAACCAGTTTTTAAAGAAAGTGAACTTCGGAATGGTCATGGTTCAGTCCATCCTGCCTTTTATGTACAAAGTTGATTGGATGTGCTCGGTAGATCTTCAGGACGCATACTATCATATCAAAATAGATAGCTGATCTGGAAGATATCTCAGCTTTCGTCTGGGGGCCAGTCATTACTAATTCAGAGCTCTGCCCTTTAGACTCACCACAGCCCCCAGGATGTTTACCAAATACATGGCAGTTGTAACATCTCACTTTAGACTGAAGGGATTCCAGGGGGTAATGTATGAAGATGTACATAGTTTTGTGTGTTTGTGCCAAGTTAATGGGATTTTTTTTTTGTATTTAGTTTTTTGTTTGAGGGTTTTCATTAAAACAAAAAAGTGTTGAAAATTGTGACATCGGTCCAAATGGAAGTGAGAAGAAACAACTGCACAAAAGATCAGCATGCCAAACAGTAGTATATGCATGTAACACAAAAGCTGGAAATACACATTCAAAAAACTGTCATGTGTAGTAGGTGGGAATAAATAGCGTTTTATCATGATGACTATGCTGCCCATATTATCCTGGAGCATGAATGGTCTTACAGGTATAGATGATATGATTACTATTTCCTTTTTAAGAAATGGAGAGTGCAAACAGCAGTGCTGTGGGAGATGCATTTGGAAAGAAATAAGCATGTGAATTTGACAAAGAAAGGATTTCAGAGCAGAGATTCAGCAAAATATGAGTGACAGAAGAAAAGGGGAGGGGAATAGCTATACTAATTGCTAGACAGGCTGCAATAGTGACAGATGAGGAAAATAAGACAGCTATGGTAGATTTGTGGTGGTAAGGGGCTCTTGGCAAGGGAGGAGGATTACTATGGCATGTATTTATATTCCACCAAAAACTGTTGTTAGGGAGCCTAAGACCATTTTGGAAGACATAGTCAGCTTTCAGCAGGAAATATTTATAGGTGGGGACTGGAATTTGATTTGCAATAGTAAGGATGTATCAGGGGGACACAGAAAGGGCAATGTAACAAAATAGGGTAGATTTTTGAAGAAATTTATGAAAATATTTGGTATGGAAAAGAATTCAGAAGTAGAAGCTCTGAGAGAATTTACATGCATCTGGAGCATTTCTCCGTGGGCCTCCTCTGAAAATAGGCTCTGTCCCAGTCAGACTTTTTCCTGGTAAAGAAATGTTAAATAAGTAAATAAATTAAAATATTATTCCCCAAGATGCACTAACTGGACTAGATAGAAATTATATTTCACAAGAACATGTGCATTTAATTGAAAGCTTCAACACATGCCCAATAACTATTTCTGATCTCACATCAATAAAAACAAAGATGAAAATGCAGGGTAATGAAGTAAAAATAAGACATTGTTGCTTTCCTACCCATCAGTTAAAAAGAGAGGAATTCAAGAAATGGGTACTGGAAATTATTTGAGCATTATTAGGGAAGATAGAAGTATCTTCAGAAGTTATAGCTAGTGACTGAGATACAATGAAAATGGAGTTTAAAAATAAGGTCATAATATGAGAGAAAGAGATATGGTTAAGAAGTAATAGAGATTACTTGGAAAGGCTGATGAAGGTTAAAGTACTGCAGAATAAGGGAATCTCACAGAACAAGAGAGGAGCAAATGCAGAATGCTAAAGAGAAAATAAAGGGGTATCCGACGCATGGGTTCAGAAAGATTACAACTGAGCAAGTATTTTTTGATAACTCCAGAGCACAGAAACTTTAAGTACAACGACTTGGGCAACAGCACATTGAGAGTCATCGCCAAACTTGGGAAACCTATAATAAGAAAAATAACCAGAGATCCTGCAGAGATTTTAAAGATACTCTGGAAATTTTATGAAACATTGTATAAAGCGGAGAAATGTGCAAATTAAGAAAGAGTATAAATAGAAATATTTATGGAAGATTTAATTATGCCAGTGTTAAAGGTAACAGATAAGATGGGAGGTGATGAGATAAATATTGATGGAAGGACAGGTTCATAACCCAGAGACTGCCCATGCTATGGAATAGACTTCCCATACATGTCAAGCAGAGCACCTCACTCGCCTTTTCAAGATAAATCTTGACGAGTGGATGGGAAATAGAAATTTCACCCTGGGATCACTCCAGTGGCTGTACTCTACAGAGGCATTAGGAACTAAGGTCAGGTGGCACAATGCCAGGGTGCTCCTATGGGCTAGGCTTGTAAAGGCTCCAGGGCCATTAGGCTTGTACACACCTATGAACCTATGTATAATCAATCTTCAGGAAAGTCTCCAGGAACAGGTGGTGTTCCTATGGAAGTGTGGAAATTAGGAAGGAAGAAAGTGATAAAGATCTGGAAGATTTTATTTAGTAGTATTTTAAAAGGAGGTGGAGCAGGAACATCTTGAAGAAAGCTGTGGTGCCTGTGTTACCTAAAGATGATAGTGACCCTTCAGATCCAGCTTTATAATCACGGTTTAAAATTGAACTGGGTCTGTATAAAGTGTTTTTCTATATTAGCTAAAACAATGGCAACATTCTTGCCAAAACTGATATATATGATTTAGTGTGGTTTTGTAGAGGGGAGGTAAAGATTTGACAACATTAATGGAACAATGATGATTCAGAGGGAAGCGGAATGTAAGAAAATACCTCTGTTGTTGGTGGGTCTTGATATAGAGAAAACATTTGACAGAGTAAGCTGGACTATGAGTAGGGTATTGGAAGCATTTGCGATCTCTGATTCAGTATAGGGGATTAAGATCTGGTTGCTGGTCATAGCCTGCTTTTTATATATTCAAGAGATAGATGCCAAGACTACTCGAGAAGTGAATCTTGGCATCCATGCTGGAACACATAGTAAGGGGTTATGATCAGTGAGACTGTTATAATTCTTTGTAGTGCATGGAGTATTATGTGCTCCATGCACTACTAGTTAAAGGGGAAAAAATCCCTAAGTGTTTTCACGGCTTTCTAAGCCATAAAACACTTGGAAAGCACTGTCATAGAGGTAGTGTAATGCAGTCCTTTATGTTTACACTTGCCTCCATATCTCTCAACTTTCTAGATTTTCACTGGACATCCAGGTTATTGCTTCATATTATTGGTCTGTAAAATCTGTGGTTTTCAGATGAACCACTGAAGCTTGAAGTTACTAAATAATGAGACACATTTGAGTTTAAGCTTTCGTATTCTTTGGATTATACATCAGAGCAAACATTCGGTTTCAGCAACTCTCTTTTAAGTTTTTTTTTTACAGGACGTTGGAGACGTGTTAAGGGTATGGACAGCAGGCAGAAACAAATGTTTTGTTCTGCTGCTGTCATTTACTTGTCAGTACAGATTTTACTGCTTAGCATGGGACCTAACCTTAACAACTTTCGCAAGGGTTGTTTAACATTTGTTAAGGTTAGGTTTCATGCTTTTCTGGTGCTTAAACTGGTTTTTCTGAATATCGAAGTATAATCAGCGTGCTGCTTGCACTACAGTAAGGTTAATTAGAAGGATATATGAAGGATCAGAGGCAAGCATTAATGTGGGAGGGTTCTTGTCAGA
This sequence comes from Protopterus annectens, assembly GCF_019279795.1. Classification (NCBI taxonomy): domain Eukaryota; kingdom Metazoa; phylum Chordata; order Ceratodontiformes; family Protopteridae; genus Protopterus; species Protopterus annectens. The sequence continues at coordinate 343,347,078 of NC_056729.1, forward strand.
TAAGTTGTGTTTGATCAGTGGAACCATGCAGGGGTGTCCTCTTTCCCCTTGCATAATTTGCTTTATATTTAGTGCCATTGGCAAAGAAAATAAAGGACTCAGAAATACAAGAATGTAATTAGTAAGGTAATCAAGAAAAGTTGGCTTTGTTTGCAGATGATATTATTTTGACCTGATATATCCAAAAAAAAGGACATCTCAGTGTTGTGGAACATTTTGAGACAGTTTAAAGTCTTTTCAGGATATAAAATTAATGAAGATAAAACAAAGGTTATAGCCATAAACTATGTACCCACACACAAATTGGTTCAGCAATGCCCATATTTATGGAGACATGATAAGATGAAGTATTTAGGAGTTTGGATTAAGAAGGCTTCTGTTATGGCAACTAAGGATATGTCAGAAGAGACTAAACAAAAGCTCATAAAAAAAATTAAGAAACTGGAAACTCTTATTTATGGATATTGTAGTAAGATAAAAGCAGTGAAAATGTTTTTACTCTCTTTAGTCTTGTATATTGGTCAGGCATACTTTTATCAACCCGAGGAGAAGTTGTGGACAATAATTAATAAGGAACTTATGTGGGAGGCAAAGAGGGCAAGAGTTAAGTGGGATAAGCTGATCCTTCAAATTGATCAGGGTGGTTTAGTTTTACCTGATTTGAAGGGATTTGAGAGCTACCCGGTTAAGGCTCATATATATAACAAGCCAAAGGTTATAATTTAAAATGGAAAGAGGAGATGATGAAGCAAGAAGGAAGTTCAAGAAAGAGAGAGTGAGATTTTGGATACAGATCCTTAAGGAGAATAAAAACAACCATACAGAATGCTATATTCATAAAGTAGCAGAAAGTATTCTCAGAGCTCTGATTTTGATAATAGGGTTGACTGCAAGTAGGGGTACAGAAAATGGGAAAAAAGGGGACTGGAATTTGCTGGAGAAGTCTGGCAAAGGAACCAAGATATTGGGAGCAAATCACTTGAGACAGAAAGGTAATAGGCCAAGGAAACGTTTGGATTGCAGGTTAGAGACTGCTTTTCCTACTGTGGCTTGATCTCAGAGTACATTCAAAGAGAATGGTATGGGGGAATTAAGTGCAAGACCAGCTCTGATAGAGTTTTTAGTTGAATCTAGAACAGGAGCATCTGTTAAAGGTATAATTAACAGGGCATGTAAAATATTGCGTGATAACTGTAAGACTCAATCAGATGAGATTAAAAAAGATTAGGAAGAGAGACAAGAAAAGCAGTTTACTCGAAAGCAATGTGAAGGCATATGTATGCTCCCGTGGGTGGCCTAATGGTTAAGGTGTTTGCCGTACAAACACAAGGTGCAGGGTTTGAGTCTCACAAGGGATAATTGGCTAGGCTTAAAATGGCTCACAAGGGTAGTTAGCCTAGTACTAATCTATGAACCTAAGTATGCATCCAAGTCCAGAAAGTTTAGGATCTTTGCTTGGACGTGTTTGCATAGGTATTTGTACACCCCGAGCAGTCTTCAGAGAATTTTTCCTCAGGTAGATAGCAGATGTTTGAGGTATGATATAGAAGAAAGAAAAAGAAAGATAACTGAAAACATATGTTTTGGGTGTGTATTGATTTGGCAGATTTTAAAAATTCCTTACAGAGTACTCTGAAATATTGGGTGACCAAATTGCTCTAAGGAAACTATTGCAGGATCTGAATTGCCTAGACATAGTAAAGCCTTAAGTGCAGTTCTGTTGGCTGCCAAAAAAAACAGTTACTAGAAAATGGAAATGAAGGTCTACACCAACTTTATTTGAGGTATTGAGTATTATAAAAGAGATAAAAGAACTGAAAGGGGGATCTTTAGAAAAGGGAAGGAGCAAATTGCATAGACATAAATGGAAATTGTGGAAAAAGTACAAGCACAATATTGTTTAGGAGGAGCAGTTAAGTTTAAGGGAAGGCAGGAATTCAGATATTTTTTGTAATGCTGAACTGATAGAAGAAAGAAAATAAGTGTGATGTGCATTGTATTTTATGAAAAAAAATATTAAAATGGTTTGTTTTCTGTTAATGTACATTTGCCTGTGTCTTAAATGAGAATTTAATAAAGGTTTTTACTTGCAGTATTTGCCTTAATAGTGGAATAATGCTAATGGTAGTTAATTGTGAAATAGTGCTAATGGTAGTAACCTGCATCCCAAATATCATTAGAAGTCTTCATTTTACATGTTCTGGTTTACTGTCGGTTTTGTTGTATCTTCCAGTGTTTGCAAAAGCACTCAACATAAAGGTATCATAATGCATTTTAATTATTAAAGGAATATGGGCATTGCTTTATATTTATATAAGTTTTTGCAAAGACAGTTAAATAATTCTAGGCTTCTGCATCCCACAGTGATTGTTTCATGGCGCATTAACTACCAGATCATGTCAGTGAACACCAATTTGTTCCCAAACACAAGACCCACTATTTGAGATATTAGAATCAATATTGTTATGTTTTTAATACTGCTAGCTTTTACCTATAACAAACCGCCGTAACCAAATTACAAAATTCACACAACTCACATTAGTCCTGTAAATCTAACTCTGTTACTGTCATATTTTGTCTAACAGTTACTGATTGCACATCTAGGCCTCCCAGCACAGCACTCCATGTAGACATTTTAAACGAAACTGTACTCAAAGCTTTTCCAGAAAAAACATAAGGAACAGACCAAAAACATAGCTGAAGTCAGGAACAGTTGAGAGCCAAAATAGTAACTCCATACGCATGGATTTAAACTTGTGAATGTCCATAGCCCTCAACCTGTTATTTCAAGAATCAGAAAGAAAGTCAGAAAATGTCTAAAATAGAGGATGTGAATATTGCTGATGTATACTTGGAAAGCTGCTGTAAGAACAATTGATGCATTAACATGAATTTTTTGAAAGATATGAAGTCTAAAACTCAAATGTTTTGTCATTATTTAGTGACTGCAGTCCTCAACAATTTGCCAGAAAACTAAAATGTTATGAGGGACAGACTAAAAATGCATAGTAAAAAGACATCCTTTGAAGTCAGAGATAGCTGAAAGGTATATGCAAATCACATTAATTGTACAAACAACAACAGAGTTGGGCACTTTCACAGCACCACTCACATGCCCAGTCCCCCGCCAAGCAGTCATAACCACTTTATTGACTGTGTACAGCACAGAAGTCTGACTGTGGTTAAAAAAATATGAATATACTTTAGCTTTGCTTCATACAAAGACAATCCTGCAGATCCAGCTTACGTGATTAAATGGCAGCAGGCTTAGTCACTTTCACCTATAAGCAGACCCCAGCCATAGCCAGCAATTATAGTTGCTTTTTTCTTTTTTTACTTGTATACATCTCGGTTGTCTGATTGTATTAAAAAGGGGGAAAACTAATACTGATAGTTGCATTAATGTATTTTAACTTTGCTCCACACATAAAAAAGAGCCACTGTAAAATATTCTAAATTGTTTCACACAAATCATGTTAGGCTTTTAAATCTAGCATAATTAGTAAATGACAACAGGGTCAATCATTATCGGCCACAGACAAGCCGCAGCCATACAAAGTAATTATACCTACTTTGTTCACTGTCTGCATCTCAGTTGCCTGTCATTAAAAAAAATAATGGCCAAAATGTAGTTTTACTTTGTTTCTTGCAAACACACACAGTTACTAGCCATCAACTACCTATAATACCTGGGTAACTGTCAGAAAAAAACATATTTCCATCACCCTACCACTGATTAGGAATTATTGCAGTTAAAACTGTGCTGCATTTGGCGGCGTTGTCTTAGTGATGTCCTCTTCTTGGCATTTTGAACTCTGAAAAGATACAGAACTGTATCAGGAAGCAATAGAAAAATAAATCTGTGTGGGGGAACTAACTTACACATCTCTGCTGCTCCCAGTTTGACCATATTTAAATACAGGATTGGAATACCGAGAAGTGATTGGGGAAAGTCATCATGTGGACTGTTTTGTGTTCAAGGAATTTCACCTTAGAAGAAATGTTATGGTGCCATGAAAAAGAAACTGTGTTGCATGAAAGCCATTGAATTGCACAAAGAATTAAAAATGTGACATTTTAAACTTATTTTTAATTGGAATCTTACAGGCAAGACAGTAAAACTCCAAGTTGCTTGTGAAAATAGATAAATAACTGAAAAGGACGAGGCTGGACATTTTTTGTCAAAACGTTCCAGTACTAGCTATAATGTTTGCTGTAGGTATACATACCACATACTAAGGTGTACAGATACCTTAGCTGTGTAGATATGTACCATGAAAAATGAATAAACAAATCCAAAGTAAACTAAAAAGTGTGGAAATTATGGCATGGACAGTCGGACACGCAGAGCTACACTCCTTCAAAATGTTTAATAAAAACCAAAAAATACCAAACACAAATAAACCGAACACTGTATAAAAAATAAAAGCAAATAAACTTCTGTAAGCGCTTTCTTCCCATATTACGGAATTTCCTCAAATAAAATTACCAATAAAATCACATCCTTAAGTATAAATGAGCAACCAATCATATTGATCATTTAAAACATACCCCTGAGATATAATCCAATCATCAGGATAATAAAAGCACTGATAGAAATTTGATCTGATGTCAGTCTTGCCTTTATTCTCACTTGTGGGTTGGATCCGATGTGTCGGATCTGTCTTGACTAATACTTCAGCTCGAGGTGTTCAGCAAAGCTCATGGGCCTCATTCTTTACCCATAATGCATTCCCCTAGCTACCTCAGATCTCGTTTGCTGTGCAGCAGAGGTTTTGTTAGCTATAGCTCTGAGCTAAGTAGAACTTTTTCTTTGTTGTGTATGTATATATATATATATATATATATATATATATATATATATATATATATATTTTTTTTATGCCTTTCCTCCAATTCCTCTGATTCCAAAGGAAGCAAGTTTGTTGGCGACAATCATTATCCTAATTGCCCCCTACTGGCCTCATCAAATCTGGTTTCCCTTCCTTCAGCCTCATCTCTGGGACGAACTCTGGATTCTAGACCAGCTCTGGACCTTCTGACACACCCATCAGGGATGGTTCATCCCAACCTACACACCCTGAAATTGACAGCTTGGCTGCTCCAGTTCTTCTAATTGTCAGGTTTCCATCCTTCTCCTCTCCTGTCAAGCACATTATTTTGTCATCCCATAAAACTTCTACTTAGAAGCTTTACAGAAGCAAGTAGAAGAAGTCTGTCATATGGGCAGACTGTAAAAAGGTAGATCTTTTTACAGCACCAGTTCATTCCATGCTACAGTTTTTGTCTGAGATCTTCAATGATGGAGCAGGGGCAGCCTCAATTAAAGTTCAACTAGCTGCATTCTCTAATTTTCATATAGGAGAAAATGATCGCCCTATAATGTCACATAAACTTTGAAAGGCACTTTCTTGAAAGGCACTGTTATGCTAGGGCCTCCATACAAACACCCAATGCCCCCTTGGGATCTAAATTTCATCTTATCCAACATTACATTTCCCCCTTTTGAGCCCTCAGCCACGTGATATGAAATATTTCTCATGGAAAACCCTGTTCTTGGTAGCAATTACTTCAACCAGAAGGGTATCTGAGTTGCAGGCCTTGTCCATTAAACCTCTTTGCCTAATCTTTCAGAAAGATATGGTGCCGTTATGCACTAATCCATACTTTCTACCCAAGGTTGTGTCAGAAAATACCCTTAACGAGTCTATAGACCTCCTAGTTTTCTTTCCCTAATTTCAAAACCAAGGAGAGTATTCCTTACATCTCTTAGACATTCATAGACAATTACGTTTCTGTTTACACAGAACTTCAGAATTCAGGAAATCAGACCAGCTTTTCGCTTCATATTCTGATACAAGGAATGGTCAGCCAGCTTCAAAAGTCACATTATCCAGATGGCTTTCTTCATACATATCCCACATTTGCAATTCTAAAGAGAAAACCCTTCCAGATGTTCCTAAAGGTCATTCCAGTAGATCTCTGGCCACGTCTGCTGCCTTTCAGGCTAGACTACCTTTGGATAATATTTGTGCAGCGGCTACTTGGACAAGACCTCAATACTTTATTACTCATTACAAAGTTGACTTGGCCTGTAGGAGTAGAGCCTCCTTTGGTTCTGTGGTTCTGAGGACTATTCTCCCATGAGCCACCCAAAGAGTTCAGTTGCTTGGGACGCAGTTCCACACATGAGAATGAAGACAAGATTGACAACATCACATAAAGAAGTTATGTTCTTACCATAACGTTCCATGTGCATTGTCCATCTCGCCCTTTATTCTCACAATCTTCCCTCCTCCCACTGCCTAAACTCCTGGTAGACTAACAAACAGGTATTCAGCAGAGCCATATAGCTTCAGAGAATATACTCTTCTCAGTCTGCTTCTAATTTTATGACAGTAGGTATATCCATTTTTCTATACATCAGCAAATTGCTACCATGTGACCTCTTTTATGTGCTGCTGGGAAGCAAGCAAGATCTGTGGTAGCTAGAGGAATGTATTATGAGTAAATAATGAGGCCCATGAACTTTGCTGAAGACCTCGAGCTGGAGTATTGGCCGAGATGGATCCGACCCACAATTGAGAATAAAGGACGAGATGGACAATACACATAGAATGTTATTTTAAGAACATAACTTCTTTTTATCCAACAGACCCCTGGTGGTTTGTATCTGTACCATGGAGTCCAGTACTGCACATTGAATATACCAGAAAACATACTCATCTCAGTAGTAATGGCCAGTCTCTTGTTCATAGATTAGTACTAAGCTAACTGCATTTCTAGGCCATTTTAAGCCTACCCAATTACCCCAATCAAACCCTGCACATTTTGTTTGTAAGGTAAACACCTTAACCATTATGCCAACCTCCCACTATTGTAAAGAAGAGTAGGCTCTTATGGGATACAGAGCATCTCTGACTTTTTGATGAGTATGTTCTTATTAAAAACATCAAGTCAAGGAAGGAGTCCTACCAGGTGAAATACTTTAGCAACAATAATAAACGTTGTGATGGATGTAGGTGAGATTGAGGCAGATGTTGCAAGGTTTATAGATTTATAGGTAAGTACTAGGCTAGACAAGATGGCCGAGTGGTTAATGTGATGGATTGCTAATCCCTTATGCTCTGCATGGGTGGGTTTGAATCCCACTCTTGCTGGTGTTTAAATATTTGTTTAGAGTCTGCATGTTCTCCCTGTGTCTCTGTGGGGATCCTTTTAGCTCTGAAAAACATGCTGAGTGTTTCCATCTCAACCTCATCTAACAATGCAGCTGTGGACAGCAGCACATACTCTAGATGGTGCCCTATAGGGGGAAGAGTTGAATAGACCAACCGCTTTTGGCATCTTCTGTGGTGTGCATTATCCTCAAAGATAGGAGAACACAAGTAACAGACTTCACACCTTGGCAGGCCTAGCCACTCAATGGTGTAAAATATGGTTCTAGGTGATTTGGTCTTTTTGACTAATGTCGCCAAAATGGGCATGGGTATATATGGGATGTAGAATAACATGTGTATTGTACCTTCAAGAAGCATTTCTAAGACCTGAGCGTGCATATTAATGGCAAGCACATGCTAGCTTCAGTGCCATTTTGAGTACAGCCAGAGTGTGAACATCTGTGTATGAGATGGCTAGTTTGTATACAAGTTAAAGTTACTTGGCTTCATTTCTAATGTGTTTATATATAATAAAGCTGCTTGAACAGAACCCAAAATGTTCATCTACTTCATCCTGATTAGACGAGCGACATGGTGTCAGAACCGGGATTCCAGAGACTGCTTTTCAGAGCCACGAGGTGCAGAGTTAACAGTGAAGGGAAACTAAGTGAACTGAGAGCAAAAAGGGCCAGAAACAAACTATAGGTAATGAAAACTTACACGAACAATTTATTAAAGACGATAAAACGGAACATTACGGGTCTTTATTAGAACACCGAACTTTCAGAATTTTGAGTGTTCTAATATCGACCCATTTTCAGCGAACGCTGAAAATGTCGAAGAAACAGAAAACCAAATTTTTTCCTAGGGAAAGAATTTGGTTGTCCGTTTCTGTTGCTTCGGTATTTTCAGCACTGTGGTGGAAAGTTACGGGTCAGGTACAGGTAAATGTGTGATTGTGTGGACGTAAGGCTTAGGTGATTTAGGGTTAGGGCGCGGGTCAGGTAAGTGTGCGATTGTGTGGACATGAGGGTTAGGGTGGGGTAGGCAAGTTAGGGTTAGGGCGCGGGTGAGGTGACTGTGCGATAGTGACAGACCGTAGGGTTAGGGTTTGGGTTAAGGTAAGTGGATAGTTAGTGGTGTATGTGTAGTTTAGTGTAGTGTTAGGTGTAAGAGTTTAGGTGTATGTGTGTGGATTGCTGTTTGCTTGGTGTGCTTGTGTTGTGTGTATGTGTTTTGGAACAGCAAATTTTTTCCCTAGGAAAAAATTCGCTGTTCTGTATGTTCGATGTTTTAAATTTTTGATTACTAGGGTTCGATATTAGAACACTGGAAATTTTGAAAGTTCGGTGTTTTAATATAGACCCAGCATTACAAGGGCACAACAATGCATTACTAATCAAACAAATAGTCCAAAAACGTTTATTAAGTGAGAAGCTTATTAATCAGACAAAATGTTTGAAATTAAGATATTTGATAAAATGAGCATCAGAAAAGCACATAAAGGGTTGAGAATTACCTCAGAATTGCAAAATGAGCATGTTTAAAGTAAAATGGGTGTGTTTAGAGTTAAAACGAGCACAAGAAAATGTAATGGGCATGAAAAGAGATGAGCCAAACAAATATAACAAAGGTCAAAAGGGGCACATTAAGTATAAATAAAGCAAGGTGACTACATGTTTTTTGGCAAATTACTATGTTTTGGCATAAACTACTCATTCGCAATGATTGTTGCTCTGAATAGTATAGCTAGAGTTATTCAAAGTGTGTAAAAGTGCTTACAGTGTGTGTTTATTACTGTGCATTTATTCTGAACAGTTTGTTGTGTGCAAAGTGCCACTATTTCATAAAGTGCAGTCAAATACAACTATTTTGAAAAGTTTCTTGTGCTGGGTGTGTCTAGTCACAGAGTGCCGCCATTACAGAGTGTTTCTTGCACTATACCGAGTTGTTTAGCAAAGTACACCCATTTTTGGGGAAATTTCAGTGTGCTGTGTACTGTTAATTCGAAAAGTGCAGTTACTTTGAAATGTTTCTTACTCTGAGCTGCTTCTGCCCAGTTCATTCGCACAGTGCAGTTATTTGAAATGCCTCTTACACTGATAGGAGGTGATTTCTTATAGTATAGCGATTTCAAAAGAGTATTACAGTGCCCGGGAAACGTGTTTCGCAAAGTTCAGTTATACAAAAGTTTGTTGTGCTGTTGGGCATAGTTACAAGTACTGGCATTAAATTTCTGGCATATGTATGTGTGTGTGTGTGTGTGTGTGTGTGTGTGTGTGTGTGTGTGTTCGTGCATATTGGCGAAAGTCTTCACTGAGATGTATTAATATGGCAGAAGGTTTTCGGAAATCACTACCACTTGTATTTGATCAGAATATTGCAGAGAATTGGAGAATATTTGAGCAAGAGTACGCTATATTCATACAAGCAGCTTATTCTGACAAAGATGCACACACCAGGGCATTCATTTTGCTAAACCTAGCAGGGTCAGAGGCCGTTGAAAGGGGGAGTTCATTTGTATATGCACCAGCAGTGTATGAAGGTGAAGGGGAAAATTGCCGTATTATTGTACAGGCTTAATCAAGGGAAGACCCAGAGTGCTTGAAGCTCAAATTCAGAGAGATGTGTAACCCCCAGACCAATGTTACATTGGAGAGACATTTGTTTTACACAAGATCAAAAGCAAGGAGAAACTTTTGCAGCTTATATTACTGACCTGAGGAACAAAGCTAAAACGTTTTAAGTTCAGTGATTTAAAAGATGAGTTAATAAAGGACAAGCTCATGTGTGGTATTAGTAGTGCTGCTGTGAGAAAGATTTTGCTTCATGACAGTGATTTTAACACTGAGCAAAGCTATTGAGATTTGTCAAGTCCATGAAGTTACAGAAAGACGCACGAATATGCTTGCATAAGAGCATGGTTTCAGCAGGCTCCAGAGCAAATGTAGACAGCATGCAACATGTTGCAGGCAGAAACAGGCCTAAGCACATGGCAGCTACTGCCCCTGCCGGTTTTCCTGGGAGGCCCCACAGTCTTCCAGCAAGTTCTAAGACTAGTTCAGTTAAAGCAGCATGCTTAGTGCAGTACAAGGGCGAGTCAGCAAAACCCAAGTCAAGCTTTATTATTAACTGTCGCAATTGTGGTGCCAACAACGAGTCTAAAAGAGAAAAGTGCTTAGCATTTGGTCAGCAATGCCATAAGTGTAAGAAATGGAACCATTTTTTAAAAATTGTGTAAATCAAGTAAGCCTCATACTGTGACAAAGAAGAGTAATTCGAAAAAGCAAATCGATCAAGTAGAACTGCAACAGTCTGCTTTCTATGTAGATGGTGTGTCATTAGTTGGTGAATGAACTGATGCAGTAGATTTATTGGCAAAGAATGAAGTATGTTGTACTGTCCCGATCAATGGTAAACCCACTGTGCTCAAAGTAGACACATGTTCAAAATGTAATGTTATGTCTGCAGATAGTTTTGCTAAAGTGAGATCTGGTGAACAACTAAATGTGACCAGTTGTGCAAAACGTTTTGCTTATGGAGATGAAGAAATTCAAATCAAAGTCTCAGTTGTGCTTTCATGTTATGTGGCCAAGAACTGTTATAGCTTATTATTTTATGTAGTCTGAAGACTTGTGCAGTCATTATTGGGTCTCAGAGACAGTTTGAGAATGAATCTGCTTTCTTTTACCAAAGAAGTTCATCAAATGAGCACATGTCCCAGTTCCAGCTTCACTAACAGTATTCTTTCAGAGTATGCTGATGTTTTCAGTGACAAGTTGGGCAAACTTCCAGTTGTGTATTCTATGAAGTTAGACCCAGAGATCAGGCCAGTGGTCAGACCAGCAAGAAAAGTTCCGATATGCCATGCAGCATAAAATCAAAGCCCAGTTGGACAAAATAGTGCAGCAAGGTGTAATTTGTCCAGTGACAGAACCTACCGAATGGGTGTTGTCCATGGTAGCAGCTCACAAAAAAGGCTCAGACAGAATCAGAATATGCATTGACCCAAGAGATTTTAACAAAGCAGTAAAAAGACCTCATCATCCTATGCGTACAGTTGAGGTTGTCACAGCTCTAATACCGAATGACACTGTTCTTTGTGTCTTAGATGCAAAAAGTTCATTTTAGCAAGAGATGCTTGATTGTAAATCTTCATTACTGACTACATTCAGTACCCCATTTGGAAGATACAGATTTCTCAAATTCTGCAAGTGAAGTCTTTCAGTGTGCCATGGTGCAAATTTTTTCAGATTACCCTTGTGCCATAATAATAGATGATTTGTTAGTCGGAGGCAATGGTGAAGCAGAGCATGACAGAAATCTTGAGAGTTCTAGACAGAGCATGTGAAGTGAACTTGAAGCAAATTCAGACTACCATAAGTTCCATATGTAGGTCAGATGTTTACTAGCATAGGCTTGAGACCAGACCCATCCAAGCAAGCAGCCATTCTTGAGATGTCAGCACCAAACAAAGTACAAGCTCTACAATGTTTTCTTGGTGTGGTCAACTCTTTGGGCAAGTTCACACCATACTTTAGTGAGTTGACAGCACCTTTGAGACAGCTAACAGATAACAATGTTACATGGTCATGATTACAACATCACCAGAAAGCATTTGAAGACGTTAAGCAGAAAATTGCTACTCCACCTACTGTACATTACTATACTATGAGGTCAACAAACCAGTAACTCTTTCCTGCGATGCTTCAAGATTTGGTCTATGTGATGTCATTCTTCAAGAGGGTAGACCGGTAGCCTATGCATTTAGAACACTTCCCCAAATTGAAATGCAATAGGTTCAGATTGAGAAAGAACTTTTGGCTATATTGTTTGCATGTTCCAAGTTTCATGATTATATCTATGGTCGAGCTACTCAGATTGAAACTGATCATCAAACTCTGGTTACTATTTTAAAGAAGACTATGCATTCAGCTCCAGCAAGATTACAAAGAATGATGCTTAAATTGCAGAAGTATGACTTCAAAATGGTCTATACAAAAGGCAAACTTTTTTTTATCTGACTGATACCTTATCCAGATTGACCAGAAGTACAACATAACAACTTGTTGCAGAGACTTTTGACTTCAGTGTCATGGAAGTGTGTAATTTTTCTACCATAAGACTTGATAAGCTAAGAGATCACACAAAGACTGATCCAGTTTTGCAAAAGCTCAATCACTACATCAGTGATGGATGGCCATCAGAGCAATCTAGTGTACCACCAGAAGTGCAACCCTTCTTTCCTTGTAGAGATGAGATGGTGATGGAAGATGGCATTATTTTCAAAGGTCCTAAAATTGTTGCTCTTGTCTCTTACAACATGAATACATCCAGATTTTGCATCATGGTTACCCAGATTTCCGAAGCTACCAAAAGAAGGGCGAGAGGACTAGTGTTTTGGACTTCTCTAGCAAAAGACATTGATGAAGTACTTTCTTCTTCAGTATGCAGTAGTACTAAACTGCATTTGCAGAAAGAACCATTTCAGTCAAATCAAGTTCCCGAACTACCTTGGTCAGCAGTAGCCACTGACATACTCGAATGGAACAATAAACATTACTTAGTACTGACTGTTATTCGAACTGGTTTGAGATCGATCTACTACCTAACCTAACTTCCAGAACTGCTAATGCTAAGTTGAAATGTAATTTCTCAGTCCATGGAAGTCTACAAAAGCTTATCTCTGACAATGGTACCCAATTTACCAGTCAGTTGTTTCAGAAATTTGCAAGAGAATGGGACTTTTGTACATGTTACTAGTAGTCCAGAATATCCACAGTCAAATGGACTTAGCTGAATGTGCAGTACAGAGGGCAAAGCAATTACTTGAGAAGTCAAAGCGTGATAATACCAATGTCTTTTTGAATTTACTCAAGCTCAGAAACATACCCCATGATGATATACTTGGCTCACCTGCACAGAGACTTCTATTCAGGCAAACCAGAACAACATTGCCTATTAGTTCCAGTTTATTGAGACCTAAAGCTAAACAAAACAACAAAGCAATCAAAGCCCAATTATTTAGAAAGTCTTCTTTCCAGAAGTCCAGTTACGACAAATAGAGCAGATTTCTTCGTCCATTGAAAGAAGGAGTAACCATGAGGATACAAACGGCAAAAGGTTTTGACCAGATTGATCAAGTAACAAGTATATGTGCAGAGCCAAGATCCTATTTTATGAAATCTGAGGGTGTGGAGTACAGGAGAAATCATAGACATCTTCTTCCTGTGTCAGAACCGATATTGCAGCATTGTTCCTGTGATACAGACTCTAAATTTCGGAGCAGTTCAATGTTCCTGTTCCAGAATATGTCTTGATTCCAACTACCATTTCTGATAATGTTCTTGATGTCCCTAAGGTTGAACATTCAGCAGAGACGATCCCAGTTGCTAAACCTAATTCCAATTTCTATATCACACGTTTTGGTCCAATTTCCAAACCTAGTGTGAAATACACAGCAACCTGGACATAATTGTATATATGTATTTAGTTCTGTATAATTGCATGATGAAAATTGTTTTGTATAAATTGCATGTCAGTCAGTGTCAATATTGCATGACTCATTTCTCAAAGAGGGAGGATGTAGAATAATGTGTGTTGTACCTTTAAGAAGCAATGTTATGTTGTCCTATCTCACCTTCATTCTTTGCCGGTTGGTTCTGACTTGGCCTTTACTAAAGCTTGAGAGCTTCCAATGGCTTGAGGCTATATCCTATCCCATCATGCTTAGGGAAGATTACCCAGATTTCATTTGCTGCTAAACTAGATCGGGTTGCTTCCTACTAGGCTCCAGGCTAAGTAGAAAAGTTTCTTTGTTTTGACCAATAATTCTTGTCTTTTTTTTCTACTGTTGAGAATATTTAGTGTTTCTTTCACTTATAGTTGTCTAATTTGCTCGTTTTTTGCTCTGGTTTGTGTGTTGCTGGCCATCGTCTTTCATTAGGCCTTTTCTTTACCCTATCTCATGTCCAAACTCCCTTTCTGTCTCAGGATTTGTGTGGATGTTAGTGTTGTAATTTCTTCTTTGATTTTGATAAAGATTTCATTTAAGTTATAAGACTCCTTGAATCAGTCCATTTTCTGTTAGAGGGCTTTCCCTTCCCTTTTCTTGCCTTTTTGCTTATTGGAAGTTTTCGTTTAAGTTAGAGACTTCTCTTACCAGAGGAGGTTGTCGTTTAAGTTTGAGAGTTCTCTGGTTCCCCTTTCTACTTTTGAGGTGTGTGTTCCCTTTTGTTGCTTGTTAATTTGGGAACAAAAAGGCTTGGTTTGTACTTTAGTGTAGTTGATCTTATTTTAGTTAAAACCGTTAGCATAATTTGGTTTGGTCGTAGTTTAAAAAAAAATTGACAATTTCTCATGTCTAAGGATGGTAAAGAACCAAAGCCTTCTGGCTTCAAGAAATGTGACTGATGTATGCAGAAAATGTTTTTAATGGATGGACACACCAGTTGAGTTTACTGTTTGGGTGCTGTCCACCTACAGGAATCCTGTGCTGTTTGTCATGGGTTTAGTTCTAGAGATTTACAGGAAAGAAAGAGTAAACTTATTGTGAGGGGTCTTCTTAAAGTCCCTTTCACTGAGGCTATTGAAGAAAAACAGAGTTCACCCTCTAAATCACCAGTGTTAGACCAATCTTCAAAAAGAGCTTCTTCCTTGGTGCCAGCATCTGAACCGGCAAAGAAGCAGGCAAAAGAATTGACCAAGGAACCGGTGGCTTTTGGGCCCGAGAAATCTGTCTCTTTAGCTCCACTAATCCTTTTGGAACTGATAGAGAGTCATAGTCGGAGCCGGACCCCTATATTGGAATCGGTCTCGTCAGTACTACATTCACCCATTCTGCAGTCAGTCAGATCCTTGGCTCCATCCTCTCGGTCTTCCAGGAGCCTGTCCGATGGCGACGTGGAGTGGGTGGTTAAGAGACTGCTATGGACACCGGCACTGGCCAAGATCCTGTCGAGGCCTCCCAGAATGGAGTCTACTCCAACAGCCATCACCACCCCCATGACAATTCCTCCTCTGACCCAAGTTACCAGAGGGCTTGGATTTGATAGTAGTGGAAATCTCAGGACCGAGACCTGCTCCAGTACTTTTTGTCCTGATTTCTGCTCTGACTTCCTCGGTGCCATCCTTGGGCAAGGAGTCTAGGGGCTGATGCTCCCCCATTGGGTCTGGAGAGGAGGATTGGGTCAGACAGCTGTTGGATCAGAATCTACCTGTTGGGGTATTGGCATGGGTCAACTCGGCACCTACATCGGCGTCGGAGCCTACGGCCTTGATTCCGGGGCAGTCTCTTGGTTCTTCACAGCTGGGGGCTCCCTCAGAATGGGGTCCTGATGCCTTCAAGGTCATGAGGAGTGTGATGGCTCCCCAGTCAGCTCCACTCTCGGATCCAAGCTCCCTTTCCCCAAAAGTGCCAGAGTCCGTCTCTCTACCATCCCTCCCCCCAGGCGTAGAGACTCAAAGTCCCAGGGCACCCTAGTGGGTTATACCATCTCTTCCAAAACCTCTCCAGAGTATCCCTCTGAAGAGGTCCCTCAGAAGAGAACATGTAAGAGGAAACATCTAGACTCCCCTGAGGAGTCTATCACTTCAGACACGGACCTAGATGATTCAGAAGGGTCCCCACGGTCACCCTTTGAGGATGTCTCATTTGCGGACTTCCTAGAGATCCTTAAACAGGGAGGTGGCTGGAAAACCATCAACCCTTCTGAAGATGAGTCCGTGTACCTGAAGGCTTTCAGGTCTGATCCCTCCACCTCTTGGGGACCCTGCCTATTGACCAGCTCCTTAACGTAGTCAGTCGAAAGGCATGGGGCTCTCCAGAAACTGTGTAACCTGTTCCAAGGAGGCCCAGCAAGTTAATTACTGCTCCCTCTGACAAGGAATTTTTGTCCAAAGGTGTCCTAGTAGATGGTATGGTGGCGGCAGCGGCCACCAAAAAGGAATTGTCTGAGACTTCCATGTCTGTCCATCCACTGAATAAAGAATCTAGCACGATGGACAGATACAGAAAGCATATGTCCTCATCAGCAGTCTTTACACTCAGGTCGCTAAACTACTTGACTCATTTCACTAGACTTCAGAGGGATCTCCTGAAGGAGTTAGGGGATACTCTCCAAGGTTCTACAGTTGCTGGAGTTTCAGACAAGGTGACAACTCTGATTGCTACTTTAAACTCGATAGTTAACTCCTCCATGCAGCTTGTATCTTATGCAGTCAATGGAGCGAGTAGGGTGGAGAGTACAGGAATTTCCCTAAGGAGGCATTCCTGGATGAGCCTATGTGAGTTTGCAGAACCCTTCAAGTCTTCCTTTATCAATCCCCCTTTCAATGGCTCGTCTTTGTTCAGCCCAAAGGTGAAAGAAACTCTGACCAGGTGTGAGCAGGAGGGTAAGACTCTTTCTGCCATGGGAGTATGTTTTCCCTCCCTACCAGGCCTTATTCCGAAGGCCAGAAGGGAGGAAAGATGTGGTTCCGTAAGTCCCAAATAGTTTTCCCATACACATGTGGGGAATCTTCCCCCAGGGGCAGAGGGGGAAACAATAATGGAAGATGCTGATCTCATGGCAGAGGGGGTCCGCAAAACCAGGGCGACAGAGATACATTCTCTGGTAGGCCCTTCCAGTGCTCCTGAAAGGAGGCCTGCCTGTCCAACTCTGGAGGCAGTCGGGGGTCGTTTGTCACTGTACTAAGACACCTGGCTAAGTATTACACAAGACAAATGGGTACAGATGATAATATTCAGAGACTGCAACATTCCCTTATATTCCCCTCCGTTAGAAAAAAAGATCACTCCCGAACATTCTACCCAGCCAGAAGGATCAGGCAACCCTAGAAATTCAAAGGTTGCTAAGAAGAAGTGTCATCCAAGATGTCTCCGCAGACCAAATTGGATCTGGAACTTACTCGAGGTTCTTTTTAGTTCCAAAGAAGACAGGGGACTGGAGCCCCATTTTGAATCTCAGCAGGCTGAACAAGTCTGTACAGAAATCAAAGTTCCGGATGGTGACACTGAAGTCAATACTTCCCTTTTTGGGAAAAGACAATTGGATGTGCTTGCTAGATCTCCAGAATGCGTACTACCATATAAAAATGGACAGGCAATCCAGGAATCACCTACACTTTTGGCTGGGGGCCAGTCACTATCAGTTTCGAGCCCTGCTTTTTGGTCTCACTACAGCCCCCAGAGTGTTCGCCAAATGCATGGCAGTGGTCTCGGCTCACTTAAGACGTCTAGGCCTCCAGTCAAGGAACCACCAGCTCCCTGGGTCTTCAAACTAGTATTATCCACCTTAATTCTTCTACCTTATGAACCAGCTTCCTCTTGTCATCTAAAGTTCCTAACTTGGAAGACAGCATTTTTGGTGGTCATCACATCAGCTAGGAGGGTGTCATAACTTCAAGCATTGTCCATATCCCCTCCCTACTTAGTTTTCCATAAAGATAGAGTCTTTCTTAGAACTAATCCATTCTTTCTACACAGTTTGTTCTGAGAATAACTTGAATCACTCCATTGACCTACCTTTTTTCTTCCCGAACTATGGCAACAGGCCGAATATAAATTTCATCTATTGGATGTGCACAGGCAGCAACATTTTTACCTACACAGAACAAAGGAATTCAGGAAATCTGATCAATTTGTATCCTTCTCAGATAAAAAGAAGGGTGCTCCAGTATCAAAGGTCACTCTGTCAGAATGGCTTACGGATACTATTACCTATTCATACACTTCTCAAAGTAGACAACTGCCTGGTAGAATTAAGGGTCACTCAGCAATAGGTATTGCAACCTCGACTGCTTTTTAGGCTAGGTTACTTATGGATTCAGTTTGTGCTGCAGCGACATGGGTTAAACCTCATACCTTTATCACTCATTACAAAGTAGATGTGGCCTGCCGGAACAGGGCTTCATGTGGATCCACTGTTCTGAAGAGTGTGTTCCCTTGAGCCACCCAAGAAAGAAGGTGCAAGGGATATTGTCCCAACCAGAAGAATGAAGGCGAGATAAGACAACATAACATAAAGAAGTTATGTACTCACCATAACATTTCATGTTTGTTGTCCATCTCGCCTTCATTCTTGCTTCCCACCCTCCTTCCTCCAACTTTCGCTCCTGGAGGATCGAGAGGTCTATACTGGATTTAGAACTCTTGTTCTCTGATTTCCTTCCTTAGTCCTATGTGGCACGTTATGGGTGTACTTGTCTATATATGTACATATTTTTTTCTAACTGATGTTTAGTAATTGCAAACAAGATCTGGATAATCTTCCCTAAGCATGATGGGATAGGGTATAAACTTGAGCCAGTGGAAGCTCTCAAGCTTTTGTAATGGCTGAGTCGGAACCAGCAAAGAATGAAGGCGAGATGGACAACAAACATGGAACGTTATGGTGAGTTCATAACTTCTTTTTTCTAAGACCTGAATATGCATATAAGTAGCAAGCACATGCTAGTTTCAGTGCCATTTTGTGAGTACAGCCAGAGAGTGAACATGTATGTATGAGACAGCTAGTTTGTATATAAGTTACTTAGCTTCATTTCTAATGTGTTTGTACATAGTAAAGCTGCTTGAACAGAACCCACAATGTTCGTCTACTTCATCCTGACTAGATGAGTGACACCGGAGATAAGTGGATTGAGGACCCGGTCTAGACTGACCTACGCCAGGGATGCATGTTGAAGGGGTGTATGTGCCCCTATTGGCCAGTATGTGAACCCACTGGCCAGTATGTGCCTGTCATAAATCCTAGCAGCCTTGGGGTCAGTAAGCTACTGGTCTGCCGGTGTCTAGTTGCCCATCTTGGGTTGTGTCTGATAGCGCTGTTGAGCAAAAGCTGGATGTAAAACCAGTCAACCTGCCAAACATGAACTAAAGAAGAATGGGCACTGGGGTAGAATCAGTAATTGCAAAGTCATCCCCATTGAAACAGTCAGCCCACAGCATAAACCACTGGTTGCCATAATCAGTTGCAAGCAGTGGTCAGATAAGGTTCTGAGGTCAACAGAGACTAGACTAAAAACCTTGAAGTTTGTTTGTTGGTTGATTTAATTATTTACCAGGAAAGTCCGACTGGGTCAGAAACCCATTTTTCGCTGAGGCCTGGGGAGAAAGGCTCCAAATTATACATGAAAGTTAAGACATTATGCATGGACACGACAATAGCAAGTATTAAAGCACACATTAAATAAGTAAAGAATACTAAATAAGTACAGAGAGGTAGATACAATAATAAAATGTGTATTAGATAGACAATGCTAAATAAAAGTAATGTGGTACATTACAACTTGACTGGTTGAACAAGTGGTAAAAGTTGACTGGAAAGAAGGCACAACAGTTCAAGGAATTAATCAGGGCTCTAGCACCTCAAGAAGAAGAAGAAATGGGTGAAGTTGAAGAAAAACAGCAGCACCTCAAAACATCATGTGTAAGGGCTACAAAACAGTTATGCGATCAAGCTAGGTACATAAGGAAAGCTGGTGATGGAATGCAGAAGTCCAAGAAGTCATTGAAAGAAAAAACGAGTGCAGGAAAAAGTGGAAAATAGAAAATACAGGCCAGACTAGGAAGGAATTCTGGTTGTCTAACAAACAGACTACGAGAGGAGTTGCAATAGCAAAGAACAAGGGATCAGAGGCACTTTACCAGCTTCTGGAAAGTGACTCAGTGGTTGACAAAGAAAATCTATCAATTTGCAAGGCAAAGAGAGAAAGATGAAGAAGATATTCAGATACCCTTTGTAAGGGATGCCAGCAATAATCTGCTCACCAGTCCACAGGACATCAAAGGCAGATGAAAGGAGTACTCCCAGCAACTTCTGAATGAAGAAAACCCCACAGAAGCTGTAGTACCCCAGAGACAGCCTTTAGTGAGAGAAGAAGAGTCCACCATAGAAGAAGTAAGAACAGCACTAAAGAAAATAAAGTGAGGGAAAGCAGCAGGCTCAGGTAAGGTCATAGCAGGTAAGATTAAGATGTTGGGTTAGATAGGGGAGAAATGGCTCCCGACGTAGAATGGAGAGAAAGATGTATCCCAGATGACTAGAAAATAAGCATACTAGTGTCAGTGTATAAGAACAAAGGGAGAATTCACAACCATGGGCAGTATAGAGGTCAAACTCCTGTCATACTGCATGAAAGTTTTGGAGAGGGTGATTGATAAATAAATACACTGAGTAGTAGAAAGTAAGATGGGAAATGAGAAGTTTGGATTCAGATCAGGATGCAGCACAACTGACCCGATGGTTGCACTGAGACAGATACTGATGAAGAAGCTAGAAATGAGGAAAGAGTCCAATGGGCATTCCTAGACTTGGAGAAGGTCTATGACAAAGTCTCAAGAAAGCTGATTTGGGCAGTCCCGCAGTGGTTTGAAGTCCCAGTAATATTTGTAGACATAGTGCAAGCTGTGTATAAGGACCCAATGACTCAAGTATGAACAGTGTTTAGTCTTACAGAGAGATTCCCAGTGGGAGTGGATATGTATCAGAGTTCATCCCTGAGCCCACTGCTATTCATACTAGTGGTGGACTATATTAGCAAACAGGTAGGAGGGGACAGAACAACAAAGTTGCTGTGGCATTGCAGGTAGACTCTGAGCAAGAACTTCAGCAAAGGGTAGGGAAATGGAATACAAAACCGAAGGCACATGGGATGAAACTGAATACATACAAGACCATTGTAATAGTAGCAAATAGGAGAAAATCAGAAGAAGCTGAGAATTGAGATAGAAGGGAAAATAGTGGAACAGGTTAACAGCTTTGGTTATCTGGGAGAGGTGATTGAGAAGGGAAGTCTGAATGAGGAGGTCAAAGCTAGAATCAGAGGGCCTGCAGCCAACTGGCACAGAGTGTCAGGGGGTAATGTATGACAGAAGAATGCCAAAGAAGCTTAAAAGTAAGTTGTATAAAACAGTGGTGCAGCCAGTACTACTGTATGGTACAGAAACCTAGGCAGTAAAGGCAGAACAGTTGAGAAAGCTAAAGATGATGGAGGTGAATTGCCTGAGACAGATGGTAGGATACACATTGTGGGACAGATGAAGGAATAAAGACATAAGAGCAGAAGAAAAAATAGCTCCAGTTGCAGAAAAGGTCAAAGGCAACACACTGTAGTGGTTCAGGCACATATGCAAGAATGCAGAAGACAATCTGGTAAAGAACATTTGGGACAGACAGGAAGAAGACAAGAGGCAATGGGGGTGTCCAGCAAAGAGGTGGATGGATTGTGTGAGAGAAGTCCTGTGACAGTCCAGCATAACTGTCAAAGAAGGTAGGAGGGTGGCATTGAATAGGTACAGATGGCAACAAATAACATGATACCCCAACCCCATGTAGAAAATGGGAAAAAGGGAGTTGATGATGATGATGAGGTAAGAACTAGGCTACCTGCCCTTGCAGGCCATTTTAAGCCAAATCAGTTTCTTTTGGTGTTCAAGTAAATCTATCCCAGTTGGGTAGAGCTTGGCCTTACCCATCCCATGGTGGATAATTATATATTACCCCTACCAAAAATAACTGGGGTCATACTATAGATAATTTGATTTGACCCATACATGGGATAAAGCATTTAGGGGCTGCCACTATCCAGTAGTAGTGCATGTGGTAGTCCTGGAGTAAATATTCTGTTTCCCATATATAGATCCATGTTGTGCTTGATTATTGAAAGGGATGAGCTTTGTTTTATGTAGATGGGGAGTATGTTCTAGAGGAGCAGTATTCTCTGCGAGGTATACTTGTTCCTCCAAAACATTCTGTTGATGTTGCAGAAGAGCTTTTGATTCCTAGAGTGAGTATTTCTTTGGCCATTTGATTTGCTGATGTGCAGTAACTCCATCAGTAGTAGATTGGAGCATGCTTTATATGCCAGACACAGCTCACTACTTAGCAGTATGTAGGATACACGGTGTAGTGACAGAGCTTTGAAGTTGGTTCATGTAGGACATATTGTTTAGGCATTGTATCCTTTTAGTCAGGTATCTCTGTGGGTGTTCCCGTTATTACATTTGTCTAGACAGATACTTGCCAAAAGGGAGCATTGTACTCCATGATT
This sequence comes from Protopterus annectens, assembly GCF_019279795.1. NCBI lineage: Eukaryota > Metazoa > Chordata > Ceratodontiformes > Protopteridae > Protopterus > Protopterus annectens. The sequence continues at coordinate 343,369,289 of NC_056729.1, forward strand.
GGCCTAATGAGGACTGAGTAAAAGGGTACAATAATGTCCTTAGATCTAGACACATCCCCTTTGTTTATAAGCTGTGTAATACAGAAGGACTTTTTTATGACAGTGGATGCATGTTGGTCGTCGAAAGTTAGGTCACTCTCCACATAAGTTCCCAAATCCTGGACAACTGAGCTCTTAAGGACATATTGTCAATGTGGTAGTTCCTGTGGGGTGATGACTTTCCAAAGGCAATAATGCATTTTTTTGGCATTTAGTTTTAGTCCATGATTTTGGCACTAATTATCTGTTTGGGACAAACCTTCCTGCAGGATGGCTGTAATTTGGGGATTTCAGTGATTGCTTCTAGGTTGCAGTCACCTGCAAACTTAGTCAACCAGAGACACTAGGTATTGGCTTTTACTTCAGAAAAATAGATGCCAAAAAGGAGTGGTCCCAGCACAGAACTCTGGGGGACTGCACTGGTAACAGGCTCTATTTTGATTTCATGCATCCTATCTGTGAGTCAGTTGGCAATCCACCGGGTGATATAGGGGTTTATTTCCAATTTATTTAGCATTTCTACCAAGTATGACCTGACCTTGATAAATCCAAACTGAGATGGATCTAGTGTTTGATGGTTCCCTGTGTTCTTATTGATTAGTTGCAAGGATAATTCTTTCCAGTTTCAGGTACGTCTTGAAGGACAGATGAACGGGGTGGGGGGTAAAAGTAGTAGCTTACTTTATCAGCCAGTAAGTTCACCTGTAACTTTAGCCTTAGTTTAGGTAACATTGTGCACAAGCAGCTCAGCACATTGTTACATTGTGCTTTTGAGGTTATGATCATAACTAAAAAAGACCTTGTGATTATCTTTGTCTTTGGTAGCTGTTTTAGCCTCAAGTTTTGGTGGATTTTATTAAGCTCCTGAGTTGTAGTTAGATGATGATGGCAGTAAAATTCTGGGTATTACTTTTCTTTCTTTTGGTCAAAATTATCTTCCTTTTATTGTAAAACCTGTTAACATAATGGTTCCACTATATGGTTTTGTTTCTGGGGTTTGCCCTGCACTTGTTCCTACAGGGTACAATTGCATCTACTCAGCTATTTACATGCTGGTATAGTGTGGTGGCGTGTATCTCCATATATTTAGTGGAGTTAACAGGATATGGTGGAGATTTGAAGCTTGCCAGTATATTTCTAAAGGTACCTTTGGTGGAAGGGATCTCTAGATGTCCTTCCATTTCACTGTTGCAGTATTCATAATGTTAGGAATTCCCTGCCTAGGGAAGCCCGAAGTCCAGCCAATGTACCAAAGCCTTAGGTTGCTATACAGTACACCATATATCACACATGTGCTCTTTGCATAGTGTAGGGCATAAAGGTGACATCCGGATGTACCATCTTCGGAACTTCTTTGCCGCCAGTCTGAACGCCACCTCTTGATTGGCAGTCTGAACACTTATGTTCCATTGCTGGTTTCACAGAGCCGTTGAAGATAAGTGCCCCATTAGGGTTCCTTTTTTTACTTGTCTTTTTGTTGCTTGTGGGGTTTCATGTCATCCAAGAAGGATAAATGCCAGTATGGGAGACAGATTCCCCATAAAGACTGCCACAAACAGTGTCTGTTTTACCTTGGTGCCTTGCACGACTGTCTGTCAGGCTCTTGTTCCGAAAACTTTGCTTAGTAGACTTTCTTCTTTGGTGCTGTATCTTGAGAGTCAGCAACGTAAACTTCTTGTGAAAGATATGATGGAGCAAACGTCCTGCTCTGAGGGACATCGTTTGGGGAAGAAGGCCAAGAAACCTAGGCCAGAACCTTCTGTTGTTCATCCTCCACCCAGCATTTCTCCTGAGGTGATCAGTATGCCCATAGGTTTGCCTGGATTTGTTGTCAGATTCCTCCGCCGTGACTAGGTTGGAGGACGGCAGAGATCTGACTTTAAGCATGTCCGAGGAGGCTCTGCAGATGTCTGTTTTGAATGTTCAGGGGAACTGTGGTCAATCATTTCTGAGAGATCCAGGGGTGTTCCTCAGATTTTAGTCTGAGAAGAAGTCCCTACTACTATTATTGAATTCTGTGCTGGGTCAGAGCCTTCCAAGTTTTATAAGGCAGACAAACCATTAAAAAAAAAAAAAAACTAAACCTGTTTCTGCTGCTCCTAAGGATCCTCGGAATGAGTGGCAGGCCTTCACTCAGGGTTTATTTACTGCTTTGATGGCACTGAAACCTCCTTGGGGTTTTTCTCTTCCAGCTCCCTGTGGTCCTTTCCTCCCCTTAAAAGATCCAGAGAATAGGATTCCTTTGAGGAGGAGTTGGATTCTGAAGATGAATCCCTTGCTTACTCTTCTCACATTCCTTCTCCTTTGGACTATGAGTCTGAGGAAGAGGATTCTACCAGTCCTGATACTCTCTTTGAAGAGATTTCTTTTAGGGACACAGTCTCCAGGATGATGGAGTTCTTTAAATGGGATTGTGCTCGGGTCTCTGAAATTCGTAAGAGGTAATATGAGTTGTTCCATATGGAATCTCCTAAACGTTTTGCTGTGCCTCCCATTTTGGTTGCTTTTTTTTGGATGCATTTTCTAATGCCTCTAAAGCTCCAGATTCTAAGCCCCCTGCTCTCAAGAAACCTGAGAGGTTTTATAGGGTGCCTGAGGACTGTAAATTTTAGTACAAATGGCCTGCTGCTTGACCCCTCAGTGGTGTCTGTAGCATCTGACAAGCCCTCGCAATTGCTTCCTTCATCCACATTACTGCTGTCTGATAAAGACAGCAGAACCATTGAAAGGCTAGGTAAGAAGGTTTAGACCTCGGCTACCTTGGCTTTTAAGGCACTTAATTATCAGACCCATATGGACAGGTACGTGTTGGCTGTCCTATCCCAGGCTTGTCACGTTATCTCTGATCTTCCAGACTCTGAGGATAAAACGTCTGCTCTTTCCCTGTTACGGACTTCCACCCAGGTGGCTCTTCATTCCACCAAATGTAGTTTTGATGCAGCAGATGCTTCTTCTAGGGCTGCTGCTTTTGGGTCAGTGTTGAGGAGGTATTCTTGGCTTCTGCTTCAACTTTTGCCTGTTGATATCAAGGGTAAGTTGATGGAAGACCTTCTTGTAATAAACACTTGTTTGGTGTAGCTGCTGCTGAAGTCGAACATGTTTATTTCTCCTGTTCCTAAATTTCAGAAAACTATCCCAACATGCCAGCCTCTGTTTGCAGGCGATCTCACCCTCCTCCTAAGGACAAAAAAGGGTGGTAAGTGGGCTCTCCCTGCTAAGGCTCTTCAGACTTTAGGGCCTCAGAAGTCTTCCTTTCCAGGTAAACCAAGTGCTGTCTGACTATCCTGTTCTTCCCAGCCACTTTCCTCTTTGTTTCTCTCTCTTTTCCTGTTTGGCTACAGATTACTCATTATTCCTGGGTTTTGTCTGTTATTTGCCAGTGGTATTTCATAGTGTGGAAATTGTTCCCCCTTTTATGGGTATTCCTCAGCCCCCTGAGGAACAACTCTCCTTTTTTTCCAGAGGTACTTTTGACTCGGGGCACTATTCAGGAGGTGCCTGTGTCCCAAAGGGGGAGGGAGTTTTACTCCAGGATGTTTCTAGTTCCCAGAAAGGAGGGTACTTGGAGACCAATTTTAGACCTCTCTCATCTGAACACTTTTCTAAAGTTGCCCACTTTTCGAATGCTGTCCCTTCAGACTTTGTTTCCCTTTTTGCTTCCTCAGCTTTATATTGTGTCTCTTGATCTCAAGGATGCTTGCCTCCATATTCCAATCCATCCCCTTTTAAGGAAGTGTTTGCATTTCTCTGTTGCATTCTGACATTTTCATTTCTCTGCTTTGCCCTTTGGCCTTTCTGCAGCCCCAAGGGTATTCACCAAATGCCTCACTCCTGTGATTGCTTTTTGCAGGCTTCAGGGAATCCAAGTATTTCCCTACTTGGATGATCTGCTGTTTCAGGCATCCTTTCCAGAGATCCTGTTGCAAAATCTTCATTTTGCCATCTGTCTTCTTCAGAGCCTGGGGTTTACAATAAACTTCAAAAAGTTTTCTTTAACTCCTTCTCAGGACCATGTTTTTCAGGGTTGTAGGATTCAGAATTTGACTTTGCTGGCATCTCTGCCTCCTTCCAAGGTCTTGACCCTAATTTATTTCCTTCAAACTCTTCTTCCTCTGACTTCCATTACAGTCAGGGAGTTTGGGTTTCATGGCATCCACCATGCCTATGCTCCCTCTGGCCACACTTCACATGAGGAAGTTTCAGTGGATCCTGAAATCAGTTTGGCTCCAACATGCTCCCCAAGAATTTGTAGTTCCTCTCCTACCTTGCCTCAAGAAGGAACTCTACTGGTGGATTCAGTAGTTGTCAATACAGCCAGGGCTTTCCTTTCATTCCTCTCTAAAGGTGCAGGCATCTGGTCTCCTCTTCAACAGAAGGGAGCACATAAGTGTCAAAGAGATGAGAGCCCTTCTACTAGCTCTTCAGGCTTTTCATTCTGTTTTTTCCCTGGGACCTCTCAAGGTGTTTACAGACAGTACCACAGTGACGTGGTATGTAAACAATCAGGGGGTAACAAGATCTTGTCTTCTTTGCCAGTTGACACTCCTGGTATGGGATTTTGCTGTCCAGTATCAAGTGACTCTTCAGATAGTTTACATTCCCTCAGGTTAAAACATTGTGGCAGACATACTGAGCAGGTCCTTAACTCAACCCCACAAATGGATACTTCACAGGGATTTGTTTCTGGACACTGTCCACCAGTGGGGTACTCCTTAAGTACTTCTCTTTGCCTCCCCTCTGAACAGACAGCTTCCTCTGTTTTGTGCCAGAGTCGCAGGTCCTCTGGTGTGGAAGGTAGACGCCCTCTCTTTTTCTTGGAAGATGATGTTTCTTTATGCTTTCCTTCCCCTTCACCTCATTCCAAAAGTTTTGTTCAAAATTTGACAGGATACCCCCACAATCTTGTTGGTGACACTACTTTGGCTGAGATCACATTGGTTCCCTCTTCTTCTGCAGTTAGCCAAGGGCAATCATTGCAAGTTACCTCACAGGGTGAACCTACTCACACAAGACAAGTTATCTTTCATTCATCCCCACCTGTCCACTCTTCAACTGACACTGTGGATGATAGGATTTTGATTCCTCATAGACACTTTTTTTCGAAGGACATGCTTAGAATTCTGCAGGAGGCCAGGAAACCCACTACTAGGAAATCCTGCTTATCTAAATATAAAAAGTTTTCTGTTTGGTGTATTTCTCGTAACCTGGATCCACTTTCTGTGAATTTCCATTTCTCTTATGTGTGTGAATTGCTCAGTGCATGGTTGTTTTTTTTTTTCTTCTGTTAAGGCTCATTTATCAGTTATCTGTGCTTGTCTGCCTTTTTCTCCTCCTTTAGCTTTTAGTGTTGAAGCTAAACAATTCCTTAAAGGCGTCCTTCAAATTAAGTCTCCCAGGAGGCCTGTTCCTCCTCCTCCTCCTCCCTGGGATCTTAATTTGTCTTAAAGAAATTGATTCTGGCTCCTTTTGAGCCTGCAGCTTCAGTTTCCTTACATCATTGCTCTTGGAAGATTGTTCTTTTGTTAGTCATTACATCTGCCAGACGGGTGTCTGAGCTTTAAGCCCTTATGGCTTGTTCTCCTTTTTTGGTGTTTCATGGGGACAGAGTGTCATTGCATACTAATCCTTCTTTTATGCCCAAGGTGGTGAATGAGTTGTCTTTTAATCGGTCCAGTCATTTGCCCACTTTTTTCCCTTTTCCACAATTTGTTAATGAGAAGCTGCTCCACACATTAAATGTGCATAGACAACTCAGATTTTATTTGGATAAGACCAAGTCTACTAGGAAATCTGATCAACTCTGTTTCCTTTCATCCCAGGTCCTTGGGATTAGCAGTTTCCAAGCAGACTATTTCTTCTTGCATTTCTTTTCATGGTAAGAGCCTGCTTTATTCTTTTAAGGCTCATTCTACTAGAGCTGCGGCTTCTGGTGCTTTTTTTCAAGGGTTTGGATCCTAACTCTATTTTTGAGGCAGCTACCTGGACTTCTGTGCGTACTTTTACCAAGCACTACAGTTTGGATAGAATTTCCAGAGCTAGACCTGGTTTTGCTAGGGCCATCCTTCATGGCTTCCTAAAGAGCTCTGCTGGTCCTTCCTCCTTCCAAGTTTCTTCCTGAGCTTTGGCACTCTTCCAAATGTTATGAATACTGCAACAGTGAAATGAAAGGACATGGTACAGTTGTGTAAAATCTCACCATAACAGTAGATGTCCTTCTTATCACTGTTGCAGTATTCACTCCCCCCCTGCTCCCCCTCATCCATTTCTCTTCTGGATGTACTAGTTATCTCTTGTTTGCCTTAGACTGGCATTCCTACTGGAGCTTTCTATTCTGAGGATGGTACATCCGGATGTCACCTTTATGCCCTATCCTACATGAGGAGCATACGTATGCCATACAGTGTACCTTAAAGCAACCCAAGGCTTTGGTATACTGGATGGATGTCGAGCTGCCCTAGGCAGGGAATCCCTACTGTTGTTAATACTGCAACAGTGAAGAGAAGAACATCTACCGTTATGGTAAGATTTTACACAGCTGTACTTTTCAATTTTATTTCAAAGGAGACTGCTTTATGTTTAGACTGAACAAGTGATGGAAATATGCAAGGTGTTCCATATTAGTAAAGACAAATTCAAGATGTTATTCCCTTAGTGTGTACTCTTGACTAATTGTTTTGGGCATTTGTATTGACAACGTCCAGGAATCTTTGTACTTGTGCATTATTGGTGGTGAATTTTTCCCAGTCTATAGTTGGATAATTTAGATCACTAGTCAAATTATTGTAGATGGGCATTGTGGCTTTCTTGTGTCATAGAGGGAGTTCTGTAGCTAGCTGCTATATAGTATGGGACCTTTCTGATAAAGTATTTGGGCATGAAGAAGCTCTAGTGCATCATGCTGCTTTACCAGCCTTGGTGCAAGTCTCTTCTGGATGTAGTTTGAGACACCTCCACCTTTTTTCTCCTCCTGCGCAGTAGCTGGCCTAAACCTGTAGAAGGCTTTACAGACGTACACAGCCAGAGTGCTCTGTGCTGTTTTAAACCATATCTTAGTCACTGCATAGATGTCAGCATCCTCCAGTATGAGAAGGGCGTGTAGGGAATGGAGTTTCTTGTTTAGGCTACTAGCGTTGATAGTAACACCTTCCTATTTTCCTTTGCGTATTTTGTTATATTGGTAGGTTTATCAAAGGCAAGGTACGTGTAACTGGTAACCCATGACACCGGCATGGCACTGTTCTGTCTTTCTGTGGCTGGGTGAGTTTAAACTATGAAAGGCATTTTACAAGGAATGTAGGATTCCAAGGCCATATGGTGAGGCATGCATATAGTATGTGAGTGGAGTGGGAGACTGTTTAGCACTAACTGATGTTTATTACCAAGTACATAAGGGGGGATCATTACCATAGTTATACACATCTCACAGTGTACAATACAAACCCATTGACTGACATGTTTTCGCCGCAGATGTACAGTTACTGGTAATGGTATAGCTACCTGGGGGAGGAAATGCTTTGAAAGGTTCACTAGCCAGGAGAATGAAGTGCTACTTTAGGCACTGCTCATGTATGGCATGCACTTATTGTGCAAAGATTCTGCAAAGAAGTGTTATATGGACCAGATTTGAGAAGGAGTGGGGCAGGATGTGAATGCTGTGGATGGCCATAGTAGTTCCCTTCAAGAAGTATGCTCAAAGCCTACTGATATGATGATCCATGCAAAGGCAAGCACATTGAGGCATTGTGACAGGCAGGACCACCACAAATGTGGACCACCAACACAGAAATGGCTCATTGAGGTTAAGGAGTTTTTTGTTGCATCCCTTTTGGAGAGGGGGAAGTGACCCCTTCCACTTGGGGATGGCTTGTAAATGGAGTTGGACTGGCACCAGTCATCTGTGTATCAGCAGGTAAAGCCCCAGGTTAGTAATGTCTAATGCAGTACACTGTAGCACACTCCCCACCTGTATGTCTGACCTTCCATTCACCCATGCAAATGCATGTATGTCAATGTATTCTGTAGGTATATTCATGTACATCAGTGTGCATGCCACTGGGGCTTATAGAGGCATACATGTGTGAGTTGACAATGCTTTTGTGTATTCACAATTTCACAGGTCTCAGTGGTGAAAGTTCCACCACAACAGGACAACAAAGGGCTGATGATAATGACAATATGAAAGTGGCATGATCTGATGATACAGTGGCACTGTGCAACACTACAGGAGGAAGTGGGTCACCCATATCTACCATTGCAGAAACAGCTGTAAAGGTACAAGCTATGCATACAGCCTCACCAAAGCATTCTAGACAGCCTGCACTAGTGAGCCCCTCATGGGCTCCACCTGTGTCCCGAGCCCATGCAGCGTCTGACCTGGATGCTGCCATTGAGGTTGGCATGCTAACCACAGTGGATAGGTGGGGGATGCAGAACTGCCATGACTACGGAAGTGTTTCTGGTATGAGTGTGATACTCTTTAACCAGAGGATGTGGGGGTCAGTGATGGAGACACAGATGGCTGTTACCCACAGCACCGTGGAGATGTTAATTTTTATCTGAGGTTGGGGAACAATGTAAACCAGATACACAATGATATGGAGTGTAGGGACAAGGGATACACAGTTCTGTTGAGGTTGCTTTTGGCAAATGTTGCCTCCACTGATGCCTCCAGAAGATGCATTTCAGTTGTCATTTAGTTATCTATGCAGGGTGGTTGGCTGCGGATTGTGCCACATCAGTTTACACAGACCGTTGGTGAGACATCACGGTTACCACTAAGCAGAAAGTCTGCCCCTTGTGGTCATGGGAGCTATCCAGATTTTGTGTGGAAATATTTCTCTGCCTCAAAACTTGAGATTACTCATCAGGCTGAACACACTGAAGTTCTACCCTTTTGCTATTATTTGTGGGCACATGGACTACCACTTCCATGTCATGGGTGATGGCACTCATCAGGATTAAAACACAGGACATTCTAGAAGGGTGCATGTGTCACACTCTCATAGTTCTACCCCTTCTTTGACATGGACCATATCAAGCCTTGATGCTGTAAGCCTTTATAATGGACATTGTCAGTATTCACTTTGTGGCATCTCAACCCCACCACTGGATAATGTGATCCCTGACTCTCTGCAACCAAATAGAGTACATGACTAGCTTGTTCACACTCCATGAACCCTACTCCATATTATAGTGTTGCAGTTACTTGTCACTTTGTCCCCCCAACTGTACAAATAAAGATGAATGTGCCCTGGCCTCCCCCCAAACCTTTGTGAGTACGGTGATGTCTGCTGCACAGCTTGTCCATCTTGCACTGCCCTGCATTCTACTTCTTTGCCAGAGCTGCAGTATGTTGTACCCACCTCTGCTTTTGCTGTAGTGGTGCTGCTGCCTTTTCTTCCCTGATTGTTGCTGCTGCTGTGATTGGTAAGGAAAGCTCTGCTATGGTGTCCACCTGCACCTTGATTTGTTTACACAATTACATGTTGTCTATCAGGACACACTTACTGCAGTACTTTGTGTCCCCCATACAACCATCGCAAAATATTTTACAATGTTAGAACTTCTTTCCGTGTGATATACACTGCCCTCCCTAAAGTGTCTAGATATTATTATTAGTCTTCCTCCAGTAGTGTGAAAACATGTTCCACTGTGTTTCATATTTCTGTATGGTCTTGTTCTATCTAGGCCTTTTTTTCTGTGTTTTGGGATCTATATTTTGGAGGAAGGGTCTTTAACCAGGACACTGGGTCATATCCTGTATTGCCTGCAGCATACAACACACAACCTATTATATATGCTGCTGACTTCCATGGTGCCTTTTTATTGACCAGTTTTGTATCTGTTTGCACCTATCAGCCAGGTGACCCTGTGGGAAGTCCCTTCACAGGAACCAATGGTAATGGGTCAGATGTGTGCCAGATGTGTGAGTTATGTGAATTGCTGAAGTGGTACACTGATATAAACAATGCTGTGGTAGCTCAGAGAGTTGAAACGCTTCTTGTTGATATATCACATACTCTCTTGGATCATGTGGCACTTTGATTGCAACTTGTATGCAATCTATGACTACCAGGACCATAGTAAAACTGGCTATATGATAAAAGGCACAGTTGGTGGTGGTTCTATCCTCTGCTGTCCTGGGCAACCATATATTCTCCACCACATGTTGTATCATTGTATTGTGGAGCTGGCTTAGGATTCTCAAGGCTGACTCCTATGATATCCCTAAATGTGCCCACCATATTTGCTGGAAGGTCTCTGTTGCTAAGCCGGCCATGGCTAGGCATACATGTGTATCCAGAGGAATAAGTATGCCAAACGCTTCCTTTGATTCCACTTGTGGGCAGCACTGTTTGACTAGGTTCAAAGCGCCACATAATCCAGAGGGTATGCATTACAGCAACAGGTAGGGTTTCCACTTTCTGAACAACCAGTATCACTCATCAGTTAGGAGCAGTTTAATTTGTTGATCTGTGAGCTGGTGCTATGTCAGTCACTGTTTTGTACCCTGCTGGTGGTGGGTGTGGTTGTGACACATAACATTGCAATCACTAGCACTGATAGCGCTTCCAATACATGCTGGTGTGTTATTGCTGTTCCTAGCATGGATGACATTGTACACAACAAATCTCACATTCAATATGGGTGTGTACCACAGTGCCTCTATTTTGTGTTTCTGAGCTGCTCCACCATTTTGTATTTTGTTTGCATAATACATGTGACTCATCTTGTACAGGATTCCTCCTCTTCATGTCATTATGCACTCAGTATGTTTTGCTTTCCATGCTGTTTTGACCATTGTACAGCCTTGATGCATTTTAGAATTGCCCATACTTTGCGCAGGGCTGCTGTCTACTCTAATTTGTATACCATAGTACTTTCACAGTGTGACTGTCAGCTTAAGTAGTGACTGTATGATACATTTTTATTGGCTCACAGAAACTCCATAACTACTTTATCATCACTGCAGTAGTTTTTGTCGTCCCCCCTCCCACTCAGAACCCCTCACACATATTATACAATGTTAGAGCTTCTTCTCCTAGGATATGCAGAAACAGTGACCATTCTACTTTCTCAGGATTCTCTGATATTCCTGCCACATTTATCTATAAAAATGGATCCACAGTTTCTAGTAGGATGACTTGCCCTGCAAAGAGAGAGAGAATTATTTCCTGATGAATATGCCTGCACATTTTGTCAAACCAAAGATGAAACAACTTTACCTCATTTTTTTTGAGTTTACTTACTATATCATATAACATGTGCTATTTGAAATTATTGAAAAATGAGCCAGACACAGTGTTATATACTGTCATCTCCATCAGCTTTACTCTTAGATTAGACCACAAAATTCACATGCTGTGAACAAGAAGTGTGCATGTAGTTAACTTGACTTATCCCACAACTGCATATCTTGCTCCATGCGTACGACATTCATAAATCTCTGCCAGTATTGTAGCTGCATTTTTTTTTTTGCAACAAACAGCTTGCTATAGCTAACACAAAAGTGGTGAAACATTTCAGCCTTATTCACACATGCAATTTTGGCATTCCCTTCTATACGCCGGTACTGCACTAGTACCTGATCAGCATCTGCTGGTTGCACCCCGTAAATCCTTGCTCCCAGGGTGGCTGCCCCCTTTGCTCAGCTGGTAAGAGCATGCTAATCTGATTAACTCCTCATTTCAGTATTCACACCGCAGTTAAAGGAGAATCACATAAAAACTGAACGAATATATGTTTTCTAGAGTATCTTGAACTTTTCTATATTACTAATGTTTCTGTATCAGTCAAAGTTAAGTGGTTAATATTTTCTAAATTACCCAAAATGCCATGAAAGGGGAGCCACCTGTGAGTAGTATGATTTTGTTTTACAATCAATGCCTTTGCCTTCTTGATACCATTTTAGAGGGACATTTTAGTGGGGTTTGGCTGTATTGGCCTGAATTTGTCCATTAACAGACTTAAAAAGAAAAACGGTGATGGGCATTCAGAACTGCCATATAGCTGAAACACCTGAGGTACTTAAGGGGTAAGTATCCTCTTTTACAAGAAGTTTTAAGGAATCACACAGTGAAAACTCTAGCTTGGCTAGGAATTTCTTGCAATCTTAGAGAGACAGACGCGAGGACCATTTACTGTATTTTGTCTTTCAGCAGCTTACAGCAGTACTGTGATTGCCTACTTTTGACTGTCAGCATCAGTCTCCATTTTTAATTACTTTGCTTCCTTTGATTTTCATTAGTGGCCATTTTTGCTACAGCAATTTAATGAATATCTGAATGACAGACTTGAAAATGTAGCTGAATAATTGTTCTTTTCAAAGCAACAACTGCAGTTCAGAGTTGGTATATGAAATCTGATGCCTGTGATCAATAGAAATGAGTAAGATGAAATATTGTCTCTGTTTGTGCCACTCAGAGTTTGATTAAAGAGAAAGATAACTAATTTGTAAAAGTAAGTATGAGTTTTTTTATTTTTCATCTGAAAACAGCTTGAAATGTCTTGCTTTTGTTCAGACACCAGGCTACACTTTATCTGAGGTTTGTTGCTGGCAGTCTGTGACTGATAATGTGCATTTAAATGTCATTGTTTTCTTAATGGTTCTGTAGTTGGAATAAGTGATGTGACCTAATGATTTTGCCACTCTTAGTAGCCTTCATGATATAACAGATGAGATAAATGCAGGAAAGAAAGGCAAGAATAAGTTCAGACGCAAAACAATTGGAGTAATTATTAAATTATGCTTCTCTGTATGTGGTGTACGTTTTGTTGAATTATAGGGAAGGAGAATTCCTTGACATTAGGGTGGAATTCTCCTTTAATTCTTACTCCTCATTTTTGTGTCTTGGTTTGATTCATATGTTGCACTTTTAATCTTTTAGTGGTTGCAGAGTACAGTTCAAGTCACAATGGCATTACATTCGATTGCTTTACTTCTCTTGCACTTCATAATGTTGGATAAAATATAGTTGAAGTCTTGAGATTTTGCACATAAGTAAGCATATGGCAGATGTTCTTCGTGTTTCACTGTTACAGTCATTACATTTGGGTTATCCTGCTGGCAGGTTGCCCTCAGTCGGCCTGAATTCCAAAGTCTTGGGTCCTGCGTCTGTTGCTGTCGCCTCTTCCCTGACGTCAGGTCGTCAGGGGTATAAAAGATGCAGCCGATGCCATTTTATTCAGTCTTTCTTGCCGCGCGGTACCCGAAGCAGAAGCAGTTCGCAAGTGCGCCGGTCAGCCGACTCCTGAGATTTTCGTGTTCGAGTTTCAGATCCAAAGTCTTCATTAAAAGCTAAGTACCCCGTGAGGAAACTTTTTTCTTGCTCCAGACCGATGTCAGAAAAAGTTAATAATTGTATTTCTTGTGGGAAGCAAATACCTCATAAGGACTTTCATTCTTACTGTATTCCTTGCCTGGGCCCTGACCACGACATTGCTAGTTGTCGGTTTTGTGCTAGATTTAACCAACGCACTATTAAGCGTTGGTATGATTTTGCATTAAGCTATTTTGGGCGAAGATTTAATTATACAATGTCGTCGGATAGCCATCCGACTACCGGAGTTCACAAAAAACACAAAGAAAAAGACAAGCAACCGAGGTCCAAAACCGAAGACGAAACTTCTCCTAAGCAAGTTGCCGGTTCTCCGGTTCTCAGTGAGGTGCTTTCGCAGCCCCTGACACCCACTACTTTAGAGTCGCAGGCCGCTACCTACTCCCACGTGGAGTCAGCCAGGCTGCAGGAAACTTAAGGTATTGGAGCCCCGGAGATTATTCCCTCAGATGGGTCCGGAGCCGCTGAGCAGGCATCGGCTCTTGAGGGTGTATTCAGACCTAAACAATTATATATTAAACTGACTTCAAAGACTAAAATACCTTTAAAGGCAAAGAAACACGTTCACCAGTCACAAGGACAGGCCTCCATGCCCAAAAAACAGATGCTCAAAATGGCCAAAGACTTAATTACCTTGATCAGGGGTTCCCATCCCCTTCCTGATAAGAGGCCTAGGCAAGAGACAGACAATGAATCTTCAGATCAGGTTTCCATTTCTTCTGATTCCTCTTCTGATCAGGAATATTCTCTCCCCCCCATGAGGATTCTGATGCTGAAGAATCAATTCCTTCAGCTTCTCCTCCTGAGGACTACTCTTTTGGGGAAACCTTGCATACCATGAGGGAGCACTTCCACTGGGAGAGCCACGATTTTTCAGAATCTAAGAAAAGGCTCAGAGACTTCCTTTTACTACCTCAACACAGGTCTCTAGCTATTCCACCTGTGTTGGACATTGTAGATGATGTGTTCTCGGAGTCTAGTCTGACCCCTGACTCTTTACCTCCAGCTCCTGTTAAGCCAGACGGATATTACAGGGTTCTTGACTCTCATAAATTCCTTTTCAAAAACCCTACTGCAGACCCAGAAACTATTTCACAGGGTCAAAAAAGGATCAAGGCATAAAATCCTACCCCCTCTGACAGGGATTCTAGGGCTCTGGATAGATGGGGAAAAAGATTTACACATCTGCTACTTTGGCTATAAGGCCCTTAAATTGCCAGTTTCATATACTGTATCAGCAATATATTATGACACTGCTTAAACAGAAAATGATGGCAAATTCTGAATGTGCAGAAAACAAAGAAATGCAGGATTTATTGCATGCAGCTGAACAAGTTGGAAAGCATACTTTGCAATGTGGGTTTGATTCTCTGGAGGCCTCCTGCAGGGCCGCTGTTATGGGTTCTGTCATTAGGAGGCATGCTTGGTTACAGGAACAAAATCTGCCGGACCATGTTAAAGCAAAATTATTAGATGCTCCTTTACAACATGATACCTTGTTTGGTGTTAAGGCAGAAGAGGTGTTAAAGAAAATGGAGGACAAAGCTAAATCTATGCAAACGGTCAAGGATTTCTTACAGGTACAGCCACCTAGATTTAGCAGACACTGGCCTACAAAGAATTGGTCCTTTCCAGTCTCAGACAGATCTCAAAGGGGCAGATCCAGATGTCCTAGAGGCAGATCACAGCCACAAGGATCCTACAGGTCTAAGCAGTGGAATGCTTCTACCTCCAAAGTTGGAGAGGACAAATCACAAACATACAGGAAACAGTCCCAATGACGTCCCCCTGCCTGCGTCAAGCACTTATCTTCTAGCAGCACCCTTAGGGGGAAAACTAGCACTTTTTTCTCAAAATTGGCACATTATAACACAGGACAAATGGGTTCTAGACAGTGTCACAAGGCTACAAGTTTCATTTCCATACCCTGCCAAGGGCAAACGGTTGGCTAGACCTGCCAAAAAATCAACGGGCAGAGGCTCAAAAACAAGTCGCAGCTCTCATGGACATGAGGGATATTCGACAAGTACCACAGCAAGAGCAGGGACAAGGATTTTACTCAAGACTGTTCTTGGTACCCAGAAAGGACAAAGCATGGAGAGCAATACTGGACCTATCTATTCTAAACACTTTCCTGGATTTACCAAAATTCAAGATGTTGACCTTACAGCAGCTTCTGCCCATGCTGGGCAGCAAGGCTTGGCTCGTAACTTTAGACCTAAAAGAGGCATACCTACATTTCCCAATCAGACAGTCATGCAGAAGATACCTCAGATTGAAGGCTGGCTCAAAGCATTACCAATTCTCTGCACTGCCCTTTGGCTCATCTACTGCACCCAGGGTTTTCACAAAGTGCCTGGCACCAGTAATTGCTTACTGCAGACAAAGAGGAATACAAATATATCCTTACTTGGACGACTGCTCATACAAGCAGAGAACAAGGACATTCTACTACAGCATCTGACGTTTGTGATAAGACTTTTAACATGCCTAGGGTACACAGTCTTCAAAAAGAAATCAAAGCTAGTACCCTCTCAAGAGATGATATTCCTGGTATTCCTGGGTGCAAGCTTAAATACAACTGCCCAGATGGCTTATCTCACTCCAGACAAACAACGGCAACTGACTACCTATTTCAAGGAAATGGCAACAAAGGCCCAGTGATCTGCAAGAAAAATTTTGCAGGCTTTGGGCTTCTTTGCGTCCTGCATCTTACTAATTCCATATGCAAGACTGCATATGAGGAGAATTCAATGGTACCTAAAAAGTGTCTGGACACAGCATTGCCACAGTCTGGAAACAATGATTACTCTAATTCCCTGCCTGCGACAGGAGTTTCGATGGTGGGCAAAGGCTTGTCACCAAAACAAAGGACAGCCATTCTCACTACCCCCAGCCAGGCAGAGCCTAATGATGGATGCATCAGATTATGCCTGGGGGGCACACATGGCAGGAAGTGGCATTCAGGGCTCCTGGTCCACAAACCAAAAGCATCTACATATCAGTCAAAAAGAGATGCTAGCTGTTCAAAATGCCCTGACCGCCTTCAAGGACCTACTTCATCCAGGACAACACCACAGTCATGTGGTACATAAACAAGCAGGGGGGGCACTCATTCTTATCCCCTGTGCAAACTAGTCATGGCTTTATGAGACACAGCATTGACTTACCAAGTTCATCTGCAGGCACAATTCCTGCCAGGAAAGGAAAATACTCTGGCAGATAACTAAGCAGAAACTTCATGGATCCCCACGAGTGGCACCTGGATCCACAAGTTTTCAGCATGATAACTAAGAAATGGGGAAGCCCAGACATAGATCTATTTGCCACCCCTCAAAACAATCAACTAAAAAGATTCTGCACAAGGACTTATCACAGACAAGCTTGGAAAGTGGACGCTTTATCTTTCAAGTGAACAAACCTATCAGTGTATGCCTTTCCTCCACTGCCTCTCCTCCCCAAGGTACTCCTAAAGGTCAGGCAGGAGAAACCAAAAATGATTCTGATTGCCCCAGACTGGCCACACCAGTACTGGTATCCGATCTTAAGGAACTTGTCCCAATGCCCAGCCTGGACCTTACCTCAAATACCTCATCTACTGTCCCAACAAAACAATCAGATTCTGCACAGCCAACTCAGGACCCTAAACCTGGCAGCATGGTGGATAATGTAACCATACAAACCACACCTCTCAGTGAAGCTGTGATGGATGTCATTTTAGAAGCCAGAAGGCCTAGTACTAGAAAATCCTATGCTGGGAAATGGAAGAGATTTTGCGCTTGGAACCAAGCTCAAGGAACTGATACAGCTGTCCCAAATATTCCTCAGATTTTGTAATACTTAACTGAGATGCTGGACAAGGGCCTATCTTTTTCATCAATTAAAATCCATGCCTCTGCCATTTCAGCTCATTACAATACAGAGCCACCACTTTTTTCTCATCCTTTATTAAGGCAGTACCTCAGAGGAGCCAAAAACTTAAGGCCTCCAAGGAGAATGCCAATACCTGCATGGGACCTCAGTTATGTCTTGGAAAAACTCACCTTACCTCCTTTTGAGCCAGCTGCTACTGCGGATATAAAGTTCTTATCTTGGAAAACAGCTCTGCTCCTAGCAATAACTTCTGCTAGACGAGTTTCAGAGCTACAGGCTCTCATGGCTGTGGAACCCTTTATCTTTTTTTATCCAGACAGGGTCTCTCTGAGAACAAACCCTACATTTATGCTTAAGGTGGTATCCAGTGTAGCCCTTAACCAAACAATTCATTTGCCAACTTTTTATCCAAATCCACAGAACAAGGGGGAGAAAATTCTGCATTCTTTGGATGTACACAGACAA
Organism: Protopterus annectens; assembly: GCF_019279795.1. Lineage (NCBI taxonomy): Eukaryota > Metazoa > Chordata > Ceratodontiformes > Protopteridae > Protopterus > Protopterus annectens. The sequence goes on from NC_056729.1 coordinate 343,387,003, forward strand.
CTTAGATTCTACTTGGACAAAACTAAAGTTTTCAGGAAGACAGAACAATTACTAGTGGCATATGCCACAGCATCACGAGGAAGGGCTATCTCCAAGCAGACTGTTTCAAAGTGGATAGGTCACTGCATTCGTTTCTGCTACTCACAGCATGGCAAACCAGTGCCTAAGGGCATTAGGCCACATTCAACCAGAGCTGCAGCCACTTCTGCAGCCTTTCTCAGGGGAGTACCAACCAAAGACATTTTAGAGGCTGCTACTTGGAGTTCAGTGCATACCTTTACAAAGCATTACAATCTGCCTGTTTACTCTAAATCCAGGGCAGGCTTTGCCACTGCAGTTCTGCAGGGCCTCTTAGCCGCTCCTGCTGCTGTTTATCTCCAGCCCCCCAACCATAGCTTTGGGACTCAACCCAAATGTAATGATTGCAACAGTGAAACACGAAGAACATAGTACAGTTATGTACACTTACCATAAATGTAGATGTTTGAGTGTATTCACTGTTGCAGTCCAGGTTACCCATCCATCATCCCCCTTATTTTTGCTGGAACTTATCTTTACTTCTCTAATCAAGAAAAACTGAATAAAATGGCGTCGGCCGCATCTTTTATGCCCCTGGCAACCTGATGTCAGGGAGGACCCAAGACTTTGGAATTCAGGCCGACTGAGGGCAACCTGCCAGCAGGATAACCCAAATGTAATGACTGCAACAGTGAATACACTCAAACATCTACATTTATTATAAGTGTACACAACTGTACTTTATGGATGCTTGATGATTATATAGTATATTTTATTCTTGGTTCATAGAAACTGCAGAACTACTGTATTATCACTGCAGTACTTTCTCTGTCTCCCTCCTATCTCAGAACCATTAAAACATATTGTACAGTGTCAGAGCTTCTTCCAGTGTGACATACAGTGTTCTTTAGTTAAATGAAACTGGCTTTTTAAGGGAAGTAACTTGACAAGACATTCATTCATTGATTCAGTTCTTTTACAAGTTTTGTCCTGTTACAGTCATGAGGCATATAACTCTTGGATGTGACAGCAATCTCAAATGAAGTGCACACAAATAAGGGCAGTTTAATTTGATTTGTACTGCTGGCAAAGTAAGGCATTTTGTTGCTGAATAAATGTATAAGCCTGCTGTGAACTTTATTGGATTTGTAGTTGTAGAACAATCATCATCCTGCATTCTGTCACTGAATCTGAGTAGCTAAATTGGTTATGTAAATTAGTATGTGACATTAATATTTAACCACATGTTGCTGCATGGCTTATTTTTTTTTTTCTTTGACTGCATTGTCATCATTTTGAGCACCTAAATATATATTGTGGGAATCATTTTTTGACCATTTATGATTTTCGTTATTTGATGTTTACAGGTTAATCTGGCTCAGTTACTGGGAAGTTCTAGAGAACGAAGTAAACAGCTTGCTGAAGAAGTGAAAGAACTGCAGCAGAGACTAGCAGAATCTCAGGGAGATAATAAGGTATTTTAAAAAAATCATAACAGTGACAAGACTGGTTCTAAAATAAAAATGAGCAGAGCAGTTTTGCATTCCACTAAAACTGAGTTTAATGATAGTTTAGCAGTAACCCGCAACTGGTTGTGGGTATCATAAGATTTTTAGCCATAGTTGATGTGGTTTGATCAGGAGGGCAAAGCTGGAATGATCAGACAACACCAACCTTGGGTAAATCCTATGATACCCCCTTTCAGGAGTGGGATATTTGTATTATACAGTAACATTATTTAAGAAAGAAATGTCTTACCTTTCTTAAGTAATGTGATTGTGTAGTGGCACTTTAGTGTTATTCCTCCATCTTCACTGTTTGCTGATGTACTACACAAGTATGATATGCAAGTCCCCACACTTGCACAGTACATCAGTACAGTGCAAAGGGGCACTAGAAAAGAGGGCATTCCTGTAGCAGTTTGTTTCTCTCCTCCTCTGGCACGTTCCTTTGTCTTTCTCTCTCTCTCTCTTTTTTTTAAGTAATAGTGTCTGGCATTATGGGAGTCAGTGGTTTAGCAGAAAATTTTAAATGTTATGATGGGCAAAAGTATTTACAAACCGGGGGATGTTCTACTGAAATCTGGACAATTGATTGGTAAGGTTAACGGCAGTGTGATAGATTATAATATTAACTACACCTTTCAGCTTTCCAGAGTTCTGTGGAAAGTAATTTTTTTTCCTGTTTTGCTCTGCTCCTTGTAAAACATGCAGAGAGGGCTTTACTTAGCATATCCCAGTAGAAATTATGGACATTCAACAATACTTAAGTGGTCAGACTTCTTTCTATTGGGATATGCACTATTTACAATGGGCACACTGACTGGGTGTCCAATCAGCATTCATGCTTTTGAAAACTAATTGCACTGTATTGTAAAATGTATTTTTCTATCCTTACAGTTTTGTATTTAAAGATGTTTGATGCTGATTTACATTACCAGTAGCTGTTTATTCTACTGTTCAGTATATTGTTACTACAAGGGAGCTTGGAATTCAGGATCTTGGATTATTATGTCTGACATGCCACATCATATAAAGAATTTCCAGTATTTGTAGGTGTTGTGTTCTCTGAGGATTTATTTATTTATTTTTGTTTTGTTTTGTTGACCTGGAGTTCCAGCTGAGCAAAACCCCAATTCATAGTGGATGTCTGGGGGGGAGATCACTCAAGCTGATATAACACAAGAATATGGGATGGTTAGTGTTTAACTGCTATATATATTCCTATATATGTATATGTGTGCACATAAGCAAGGGGTTGCAGGCTAGCATTCCCTGTGCAAGAGGGTGTACACCTACTTCACATATAAGAGGGGTGTCTGATATACCATATTCAGCTCTTTTTTATGCACTTCTGGGCATGAAAA